>NC_058520.1:32871620-33036620 GCF_904849725.1 Hordeum vulgare subsp. vulgare | reverse complement strand
CCAAGTTTTGGAGTCAAGCTGCTGTGACCATGTGATATTGTGGTTATCTCGCTTCCCTAATTTATGTTACTTGTGATTCTGTAAAATTTATGGTGTGGAACACTTATGTAAAGTTGCGAACTTATATGGTAGTCTATGCTGTATACGGTAGTGCTCATTGCCAGTGCTCATCACCTTGTAAATAATAAAATCCTGGGAGTAATTTGTTTGTTGTAGGTTTTGATTTATGCATCTACTAATTCTTGTCGATCTCAACACAATTGTGGAACTGAAGCAAGTGGTCATGTGGCTGGTAGGCTGGTAGTTTTAGTTAATCTAAAGAAAGTGTATATGGTTGTTGCTTTGTTATTCACTATTAATGTAAATAGTCTATTGTTCGTAACTCATCTTTTACTTTAATCTATATTTTGTACGGCATCACTAGCCTATTATTGCATCAAGCTTGATTGGCCCTGTTGTATAAGATTGTTATATAAGTGCTTCCTCCTAGATATTAATTGAATCTGTTGAGTTCTTGGCCCTGTTTATGGTGGTTTTGTTCCTTAAATTAATTGATAAAATATTAGTTCATTGGAGGATCATTCTACTTTATCCCCATTGTATCTCATTCGTGTTCATTCTATTTTGCAAGCTATTAGGGTAACTTGATACCATCAGCACAATCAACACATATACAGCCCCTCGAGATCAGCCTACAGCCCCTCAAGATCAGCCATGACAAGGACGAAGAAACCGTCGTTTGGTATACAACTTGCTACTTATTGTACCGCTTGTATTATCAGCCATGTTAAGCTACCAGGATGCATGGGACATTGGGTGCAATACTGTTTGTTTGTAAGTTTCACACAAAATATAGTATTATGCGTCTGGGTGTGTCTATGTACTAACTATAGAAATGTGCCTAGCTCATGCTTGTAATCTACTAATTGAAATGTATTGTTTTAGTCCAAACAATTGGTTTATATTTTGCTTGTGCCATTAATGTACTAGGATTAAATAAAACTAAGATCTTATAGGATACCTTAGTAGTTTGAGTTGTCTTGCTTCCCTATGCATTTCAACCATTCATCTAATGGTTATGTTTTCTTATTCATGTAAAGAAGAACCCCTGACAGAAATCGAGAAGATTAGGGCTAGAACTATGATGAGGAACAATCGCATGTTCCAATTGCTAGGTATTGGTGCGATAGTATAAATGATTAGGAAGTCAAATGCACATGAAGACGGTAGTGCAGCTACTTGTGATGAATCGGCATCTGCCATAACACAAGCTGGAAGCTCAGACTACAACCCTAAAGATGATGAAGTTATTGATGGAGAGGAAATTGATGACAAATTAGTGAAGAAGAAAGGAAAGGTGCAAACTCTATCTTGTTTGGGGTGGGCGTTGTATGTTGTGTGCTTTCTTTTTTCGTACATTGCAGAATTTTCTTGTGATCTAATTCTGCCGTCCTTGCCTTTTATACGACACCCTGCAGGTTTCTAGGAAGAAGAAGTGTGCTAACAGAAACAGAAGGAAAGTTTCAGAAACATCTAGTCCAATGGCTCCAGGAAGGGTGTTAGCTCTATCTCCATAAGGATCAAAGATGCTTCTCACACCTGATGAACCAGTTGTGGCTAGACTCACTAGGTAGAAAGTAAGGGAGGATGTTGACAACAGCCTGCTGCACAAGGGTCAATGACCACTACGAACTGATGATGAGTTGGCCTCCATGGAAGAAGAAAGCAGGATGTGCATGGACCTCAGCCCCGTTGCACCTTCCGTGGTCAGCAATCATGGCCATGAGTTGAACTTGGCAGTCCTTTCTAGAGAACCTAAGCAGCCAATGGGTGATCAAGGCATGTTCATCTAGTTTTGTTTTCTTACTAGTTCATTTTCTAAATGTAAGCAATGCATGTATGGGTGACTACTAGTCTTGACTAATGTTTAAATGTATCCTTTTCAGGCGCTGTTGATGTGGTCAAGAGTTCTAGGAATGGCAAAGGGCTAGAAAATTTGACACGTGCAATGGGAGCAAAGGTGAGAATTGAAATCGCTGAAAGGACGAGGCGTCCAGAGAAGCCCGTGCAGGCTGCCAAGCTAGCATCTGAGGGTGGCCTCATTGCGAGAGCTCATATGCCGCTGCTTCCTCACTTCAAGGATTATAACAAGAACCCAAGTCTTGTGCAGAATTATATAGGAAAAGTATCTGTAAGCTAACTATCTTGTTGTTGAATGTGGTCTTTATTCCCTGTTATTATACATCTCATATGATGGTTAATCTTGGTACTCATCTTGTTTGTTGCCTTTGTAGGGAAATCTTGGGATGGACACGGAATCAAGCGTCATTGAGTATGCATGCACTGATATCTTGAAGAATTAGTTGAGGAACAGATGCCATCATGTCAAGAAGGATTACTTTGACAATGTCGAAGCAAGCAAGGTTAGCATCAAGTCCCCTCTTTCTGACATAACGGATACTGAATGGCAAAGGCTGGTCGAGCTGTGGTCAACTCCAAGACACAAGGTATGTAAATGCTTGACTGTTGCTTTACCTTGCCCATGCAAACTGTGTGATTTGCTTTATTGTATGGTATTGATGATCTGATGTGCACATATGTAGGAGACATGTGCCAATAACAAGGTTAATCGAACAAAAGTCAAGTTTGTTCAGAAAACTGGTTCAAGATGCTATGTTGCTCATGTGCATGCAACTGTAAGATCAACACCGGTGTTCCTTTAGTTGTTTTCCTTTAGACATAAGCATCAATTTGTTGCAAAAGCTAATGGTTGGGTTGTTGTTGAAAAACATTTCAGCAAGAGCAAAGAAAGGGTGAAGTGTTATCTGCATTCGACATTTTCAAGGCGACACACAACAGCACCAAACATGGATTCTCAGAGGATGTTCAAGTTGCTATAGTAAGTAATCTTCCTTGGATTTGTTTCTGGCCTCATGTGCTATACCGTTGTATGCTCTAGGAGTGAAAAACATGGATTTGTTTCTGGATGAGCCACTATAAGTAGTATATGCATCAGATCCTTTTGTGTCCAGCATTTTATTGTAACAACCAGTAAAATGCCTGTTTGACTTTGTATTATTATCCTGCTATGTGCTGATACATGCTTATACATGTAGGTTGATGAGTCTAAAATAACAACCAGTATATGGATGAGTCTAAAATATCTTGATTGCTCGGCTTATAAGAATATGGAATACCACACTTTTTATGTGCTGATACATGCTCCTCTCCCTGGTTCTCTTAACATGAAACAAGTATTGCTGATACATGCTTGATTTGAGGAAAACATGTTCCTATCTTAGTTTCTGGAAGCATATGTATAGCATTATTCTTCATTATTCTTCATTAATTTCTGTATAAGTAGTTTCTGTATGTAGTTTCTGTATAAGTAGTTTCTGTATGTAGTTTCATTATTTCATTAGTTTCTGGTTTTATGTAGTTTCTGGTTTCATTAGTTTCTGTATGTAATTTCTGTATAAGTAGTTTCCTCTCCCTGGTTCTATTAACATGAAACAAGTATGTCTGCTTATGTTCCTATCTTAGTTTCTGTATAAGTATTGCTGATACATGCTTTCCTCATTATTGGGCACTTACTTTGCTTTCTTTCTCATGGATTTAAATTGTTTCTCAATCAATTCATTATCTTTCAGTCTGAGATGGAAGAGAAGATGACTGCTCCTGTACAAGAAGGCGAAGAGCGAAAGTCTTTTGTTTCAGTTGTTGCGGAAGTTCTGACCAAGCATGTGTTGGGTAACGTAGCATAAATTCAAAAAAATTCCTACGCATATTCAGATCTTCCTATGGAGAGACCAGCAACGAGAGAGGGGTGAGTGCATCTTCATACCTTTGAAGAT
Source organism: Hordeum vulgare subsp. vulgare (assembly GCF_904849725.1). Classification (NCBI taxonomy): domain Eukaryota; kingdom Viridiplantae; phylum Streptophyta; class Magnoliopsida; order Poales; family Poaceae; genus Hordeum; species Hordeum vulgare. The sequence continues at coordinate 33,032,766 of NC_058520.1, read as the reverse complement.
CTCTAAGCGGAAGCCTTACTAGAACGCGGTTGATGGAATCGTATTCACGGCGATTCAGATCGCGGTGTGATTCCGATCTAGTGCCGAACTACGGCACCTCCGCGTTCAACACACGTGCAGCCCGGTGACGTCTCCCGCACCTTGATCCAGCAAGGAGGTGGGAGAGGTTGGGGAAGAACTCTAGCATCACGACGGCGTGGTGTCGATGGAGAGACGAGGTCTCTCGGCAGGGCTTCTCCAAGCACCGGCACAGAGGAGGAGGAAGAAGGGCAGGGCTGCGCCGAGAGAGAGAGAAAACCGTGTGCAAAACAGCCCCGAAACCTCAACTATATATAGGGGAGAGGGAGGGGGCGCAGCCCTTAGGGTTCCCACCCCCAAGGGGTGTGGCAGCCCCAGATGGGAGAGGGGGCGGCGGCCAGGGTAGGGAGGAGGGGTGGCGCACCCCTGTGGTGGGCCTTAGGCCCACCTGCGCTAGGATTCCCCCCCCCCCCTCTCCCCTCTTCCTGCGCCATGGGCTGAGGGGGGCGCACCAGCCCACCTAAGGGCTGGTTCCCTTCCCCACCTGGCCCATCTAGCCTCCCGGGGTCGTTGCCCCCCTTCGGTGGACCCCCGGGGCCACCTTCGGTGGTCCCGGTGGTCCCAGTACGTTACCGGTGATGCCCGAAACACTTCCGGTGTCCGAAACCATCCGTCCTATATATCAATCTTTACCTCCGGACCATTCCAGAGCTCCTCGTGACGTCCGGGATCTCATCTGGGACTCCGAACAACTTTTGATAACCTCATATAACAATTCCCTATAACCCTAGCGTCATCGAACCTTAAGTGTGTAGACCCTACGGGTTCGGGACACAGGCAGACATGACCGAGACACCTCTCCGGCCAATAACCATCAGCGGGGTCTGGATACCCATGGTAGCTCCCACTTGCTCCACGATTATCACATCGGATGAACCACGATGTCAAGGATTCAATCAATCCCATATACAATTCCCTTTGTCTGTCGGTATAGAACTTGCCCGAGATTCGATCGTCGGTATGCCTATACCTTGTTCAATCTCGTTACCGGTAAGTCTCTTTACTCGTTCCGTAGCACGTCATCGTGTGACTAACTCCTTAGTCACATTGAGCTCATGATGATGTTCTATCGAGTGGGCCCAGAGATACCTCTCCGTCACACGGAGTGACAAATCCGGATCTAGATTCGTACCAACCCAACAGAAACTTTCAGAGATACCCGTAGTGCACCTTTATAGTCACCCAGTTACGTTGTGACGTTTGATACACCCAAAGCACTCCTACGGTATCCGGGAGTTGCACAATCTCACGGTCGACGGAAAACACACTTGACAATAGAAAAGCTTTAGCATATGAACAATACGATCTAGTACTGTGCTTAGGATTGGGTCTTGTCCATCACATCATTCTCCCAATGATGTGATCCCGTTATCAATGACATCTAATGCCCATGATCAGGAAACCATGATCATCTATTGACTAATGAGCTAGCCAACTAGAGGCTTGCTAGGGACACATTGTGATCTATTTATTCACACATGTATTACTGTTTCCTGTTAATACAATTATAGCATGAACAATAGACGATTATCATGAACAAGGAAATATGATAATACCCATTTTATTATTGCCTCTAGGGCATATTTCCAACAGTCTCCCACTTGCACTAGTGTCAATAATCTAGTTACATTGTGATGTATCGAACACCCATAGCATTATGGTGTTGATCATGTTTTGCTCGTGGAAGAGGTTTAGTCAACGGGTCTGCAATATTCAGATCCGTCTGTACTTTACAAATATCTATTACTCCACTCTGGACATGGTCCTGGATGGAGTTGTAGCGGCGTTTGATGTGCTTGGTCTTCCGGTGAAACCTATGCTCCTTGGCAATGGCAATGGCCCCAGTGTTATCACAGAAGAGTGTCATTGGACCCGACGCGCTTGGAACCACTCCAAGGTCGGTGATGAGCTCCTTCATCCAAATTCCTTCATGATCCACTTCTGAAGCATGTATGTACTCCGCTTCACATGTAGATGCTACCATGACTTCTTGCTTGCTGCTGCACCAGCTCACTGCCCCACCATTCAAAACATATAGGTATCCGGTCTGTGACTTAGAGTCATCCGGCTCTGTGTCAAAGCTAGCGCCGACGTAACCCCTTACGACGAGCTCTTCGTCACCTCCATAAACGAGAAACATTTCCTTAGTCCTTTTCAGGTACTTAAGGATATTCTTGACCGCTGTCCATTGTTCCATACCGGGATCACTTTGGTACCTCCCTACCAAACTTATGGCAAGGTTTATATCAGGTCTGGTACACAGCATGGCATACATTAGAGAGCCTACGGCTGAAGCGTAGGGGACAGAACTCATCTTCTCTCTATCTGTTGCCGTGGTCGGCGACTGAGTCTTACTCAATCTCATACCTTGTAAAACTGGCAAGAACCCTTTCTTTGAGTTTTCCATATTGAACTTCTTCAATATCTTGTCAAGGTATGTACTTTGCGAAAGACCTATGAGGCGTCTCGATCTATCTCTATAGATCTTGATGCCTAATATGTATGTAGCTTCTCCAAGGTCCTTCATTGAAAAACTCTTGTTCAAATAGGCCTTTATGCTCTCCAACATTTCCGTATTGTTCCCCATCAATAATATGTCATCCACACATAGTATGAGGAAAGCTACAGAGCTCCCACTCACTTTCTTGTACAGAAAGGCTTCTCCGTAAACCTGTATGAACCCAAACGCTTTAATCACCTCATTAAAGCGAATGTTCCAACTCCGAGATGCTTGCACCAGCCCATAGATGGAGCGCTGGAGCTTGCACAGTTTGTTAGCACCCTTAGGGTCGACAAAACCTTCTGGTTGCATCATATACCACTCTTCCTTAAGGTTCCCGTTAAGGAACGCTGTTTTGACGTCCATTTGCCAAATTTCATAATCATAAAAGGCGGCAATTGCTAACATGATTCGGATTGATTTCAGCTTTTCTACGGGAGAGAAAGTCTCTTCGTACTCAACTCCTTGAATTTGTTGAAAACCCTTCGCGACAAGTCGAGCTTTGTAAACGATTACATTACCGTTTGCATCAGTCTTCTTCTTGAATATCCATTTATTTTCTATGGCTCGCCGGTCATCGGGCAAGTCCACGAAAGTCCATACTTTGTTCTCATACATGGATCCTATCTCGGATTTCATACCTTCAAGCCATTTGTTGGAATCCGGGCCCGCCATCGCTTCTTCATAGTTCGAAGGTTCACCGTTGTCTAACAACATGATTTCCATCACAGGGTTGCCGTACCACTCTGGTGCGGAGCGTGCCCTCGTGGACCTTCGCGGTTCAGTAGTAACTTGATCCGAAGCTTCATGATCATTATCATTAACTTCCTCTTCAGTTGGTGTAGGCGCCACAGGAACAACTTCCCGCGCTGCGCTACTATCCTGTTCGAGAGGGGTGTAATTACCTCATCAAGTTCTACCTTCCTCCCACTTACTTCTTTCGAGAGAAACTCTTTCTCTAGAAAGGATCCATTCTTGGCAACAAAGGTTTTACCTCCGGATCTAAGATAGAAGGTATACCCAATAGTTTCCTTAGGGTATCCTATGAATACGCATTTCTCCGCTCTGGGTTCGAGCTTCTCTAGTTGAAGTTTCTTCACATAAGCATCGCAGCCCCAAACTTTAAGAAACGACAACTTAGGTTTCTTGCCAAACCATAGTTCATACGGTGTCGTCTCAACGGACTTAGACGGTGCCCTATTTAAAGTGAATGCTGTAGTTTCTAATGCGTATCCCCAAAATGATAGCGGTAAGTCGGTACGAGACATCATAGATCGTACCATATCTAATAAAGTGCGATTACAACGTTCAGACACTCCGTTGCGTTGCGGTGTGCCAGGCGGCGTCACTTGTGAAATGATTCCACACTTCCTTAGGTCTGTGCCAAACTCGTGACTCAAATATTCTCCTCCACAATCAGATCGCAGACACTTAATTTTTCTGTCACGTTGATTCTCGACCTCACTCTGAAATTCCTTGAACTTTTCAAATGTCTCAGATTTGTGCTTCATCAAGTAGATATACCCATACCTACTCAAATCATCGGTGAGAGTGAGAACATAATGATAGCCACTGCGAACTTCAACGTTCATTGGACCACACACATCAGTATGTATTATTTCCAATAAGTCGGTTGCTCTCTCCATTATTCCTGAGAATGGGGTCTTAGTCATCTTGCCCATGAGGCACGGTTCGCATGTGTCAAATGATTCAAAGTCAAGAGACTCTAATAGTCCATCAGTATGGAGCTTTTTCATGCGCTTAACGCCGATATGACCAAGGCGGCAGTGCCACAAATATGTGGGACGATCATTATCAACTTTACATCTTTTGGTACTCACACTATGAATACGCGTAACATCAAGATCGAGATTCATCAAGAATAAACCATTCACCAGCGGAGCATGACCATAAAACATATCACTCATATAAATAGAACAACCATTATTCTCTGACTTAAATGAGTAGCCGTCTCGCATTAAGCAAGACCCTGATACAATATTCATGCTCAAAGCTGGTACTAAATAACAATTATTATGGTTTAAAACTAATCCCGACGGTAGAAGTAGAGGTAACGTGCCGATGGCGATCACATCGACCTTGGAGCCATTCCCGACGCGCATCGTCACCTCGTCCTTTGCCAGTCTCCGCTTATTCCGCAGTTCCTGCTTTGAGTTGCAAATGTGAGCAACAGCACCGGTATCAAATACCCAGGAGCTACTACGAGCGCCGGTAAGGTACACATCAATAACTTGTATATCACATATACCTTTAACGTTGCCGGCCTTCTTGTCCGCTAAGTATTTGGGGCAGTTTCGCTTCCAGTGACCCTTTCCCTTGCAATAGAAGCACTCAGTCTTAGGCTTGGGTCCATTCTTTTTCTTCTTCCCGGCATTTGTCTTACCGGGCGCGGCAACGGCTTTGCCGTCTTTCTTGAAGTTCTTCTTACCCTTGCCCTTCTTGAAACTAGTGGTCTTGTTGACCATCAACACTTGATGCTCTTTCTTGATTTCTAATTCTGCAGACTTGAGCATCGAGTACAACTCGAGAATGGTCTTATCCATCCCTTGCATGTTGTAGTTAAGCACAAAGCCTTTGTAGCTTGGTGGGAGAGATTGGAGGATTCTGTCAATTATAGCATCATCTGGAAGTTCGACTCCAAGTGAAGTCAGACGACCGTGTAACCCAGACATTTTGTGTATGTGCTCACTGACAGAACTGTTCTCCTCCATCTTATAGCTAAAGGACTTGTCAGAGACTTCATATCTCTCGACACGGGCATGAGCTTGAAAAACTAGCTTAAGCTCTTGGAACATCTCATATGCATCGTGTTGCTCAAAACGCCTTTGGAGCCCCGTTTCTAAACTGTATAACATGCCACACCTAACCAGAGAGTAGTCATGACTCCGCGTTTGCCAGACATTCAGAATGTCCTGGGCAGCTGCGGGAGCGGGAGGGTCACCTAGCGGCGCATCAAGGACATAAGCCTTTTTAGCTGCTTCAAGGATGAGCTTCAAGTTGCGAACCCAGTCCGCATACTTGCTACCATCATCTTTCAGCTTATTTTTCTCTAGGAATGCGTTGAAATTGAGGTTGACGTTAGCCATCTACAATATTTATAAAGACAACTTTTAGACTAAGTTCATGACAATTAAGTTCATTTAATCAAATTAAGTATGAACTCCCACTTAAATCGACATCCCTCTAGTCATCTAAGTGATACATGATCCATGTTGAATAACCAGTGTCCGATCATCATGTGAGACGGACTAGTCACCATGGTGAGAACTTCATGCTGATCGTATTCAACCATACGACTCATGTTCGACCTTTCGGTCTCTTGTATTCGAGGTCATATCTGTACATGCTAAGCTCGTCGAGTCAACCTAGGTGTTTCCCGTGTGTAAATCTGGCTTACACCCGTTGTATGCGAACGTTAGAATCTATCACACCCGATCATCACGTGGTGCTTCGAGACAACGATCCTTCGCAATGGTGCACACTTAGGGGAATACGTTCCCGAAATTTTAAGAGGGATCGTCTTATTATGCTACCGTCGTTCTAAGCAATAAGATGAAAAACATGATAAACATCACAATGCAATCATATAGTGACATGATATGGCCATTATCATCTTTGCTCTTTCGATCTCCATCTTCAGGCATCGCATGATCATCATCGTCACTGGCGTGACACCAAGATCTCCATCATCATGATATCCATCATCGTGTCTTTGTGAAGTCGTCACGCCAACTACTACTATCGCTACTACTAAAGCTAACCGTTAGCAATGAAGTAAAAGTAGTAAGCACATGGCATTGCATCTCATACAATAAATTAAGACAACTCCTATGGCTCCTGCCGGTTGTCATACTCATCGACATGCAAGTCGTGAAACCTATTACAATAACATGATCATATCATACATCATACATGCAACATCACAACTTTGGCCATATAACATCACATGTCAAACCCTGAAAAAACAAGTTAGACGTCCTCTAATTGTTGTTCCAAGTTTTACGTGGCTGATTTGGGTTTCTAGCAAGAACGCCTTCTTACCTACGTGATAGCCACAACGATGATATGCCAAAGCTATTTACCCTTCGTAAGGACCCTTTTCATCAAATCCAATCCGACTAGAGTGGGAGAGACAGACACCCGCTAGCCACCTTTATGCACGGTGTGCATGTCTATCGGTGGAACCTGTCTCACGTAAGCGTACGTGTAAGGTCGGTTTGGGCCACTTCATCCCACAATACCGCCGGAAAAGAATAAGACTAGTAGCGGCAAGCAATTGACAAATCATCGCCCACAACCTTTTGTGTTCTACTCGTGCATAGAATCTACGCATAGAAAACCTGGCTCGGATGCCACTCTTGGGTAACGTAGCATAAATTCAAAAAATATCCTACGCATATTCAGATCTTCCTATGGAGAGGCCAGCAACGAGAGAGGGGTGAGTGCATCTTCATACCTTTTAAGATCTCTAAGCGGAAGCGTTAATAGAACGCGGTTGATGGAATCGTACTCACGGCGATTCAGATCGCGGTGTGATTCCGATCTAGTGCCGAACTACGACACCTCCGCGTTCAACACACGTGCAGCCCGGTGACGTCTCCCGCACCTTGATCCAGCAAGGAGGAGGGAGAGGTTGGGGAAGAACTCCAGCAGCATGACGGCGTGGTGTCAATGGAGAACCGAGGTCTCCCGGCAGGGCTTCGCCAAGCACCGGCAGAGAGGAGGAGGAAGAAGGGCAGGGCTGCGCCGAGAGAGAGAGAAAACCGTGTGCAAAACAGCCCCGAAACCTCAACTATATATAGGGGCAGAGGGAGGGGGCGCAGCCCTTAGGGTTCCCACCCCCAAGGGGTGCGGCAGCCCCAGATGGGAGAGGGGGCGGCGGCCAGGGCAGGGAGGAGGGGTGGCGCACCCCTCTGGTGGACCTTAGGCCCACCTGTGCTAGGGTTCCCCCCCCTTCTCCCCTCTTCCTGCGCCATGGGCTGAGTGGGGGCGCACCAGCCCACCTAGGGGCTGGTTCCCTTCCCCACTTGGCCCATGTAGCCTCCCGGGGTCGTTGCCCCCCTTCGGTGGACCCCCGGGGCCACCTCCGGTGGTCTCGGTGGTCACGGTACGTTACCGGTGATGCCCGAAACACTTCCGATGTCCGAAACCATCCGTCCTATATATCAATCTTTACCTCTGGACCATTCCGGAGCTCCTCGTGACGTCCGGGATCTCATCCAGGACTCCGAACAACTTTCGATAACCTCGTATAACAATTCCCTATAACCCTACATCATCGATCCTAAAGTGTGTAGACCCTACGGGTTCAGGAGACACGCAGACATGACCGAGACACCTCTCCGGCCAATAACCATCAGCGGGGTCTGGATACCCATGGTGGCTCCCACTTGCTCCGATGATCTCATCGGATGAACCACGATGTCAAGGATTCAATCAATCCCGTATACAATTCCCTTTGTCTGTCGGTATAGAACTTGCCCGAGATTCGATCGTCGGTATGCCTATACCTTGTTCAATCTCGTTACCGGTAAGTCTCTTTACTCGTTCCTTAGCACGTCCTCATGTGACTAACTCCTTAGTCACATTGAGCTCATGATGATGTTCTACCGAGTGGGCCCAGAGATACCTCTCCGTCACACGGAGTGACAAATCCCGATCTCGATTCGTACCAACCCAATAAACACTTTCAGAGATACCCGTAGTGCACCTTTATAGTCGCCCAGTTACGTTGTAACATTTGATACACCCAAAGCACTCCTACGGTATCCGAGAGTTGCACAATCTCACGGTCGAAGGAAAAGACACTTGACAATAGAAAAGCTTTAGCATACGAACAATATGATCTAGTACTATGCTTAGGATTGGGTCTTGTCCATCACATCATTCTCCCAATGATGTGATCCCGTTATCAATGACATCTAATGCCCATGATCAGGAAACCATGATCATCTATTGACTAACGAGCTAGCCAACTAGAGGCTTGCTAGGGACACATTGTGATCTATTTATTCACACATGTATTACTGTTTCCTGTTAATACAATTATAGCATGAACAATAGACGGTTATCATGAACAAGGAAATATGATAATAACCATTTTATTATTTCCTCTAGGGCATATTTCCAACAGCATCGCCCATCAAGCAAATTCTTGAAGAATGTTGGTCTGGAACCAAACTCTACTGACAAGTCCAGCAAGTCAAATGCTGCTGTCAATGCTCGTGTGCTGGATCTACAAGAGCAGCTCGAGATGTCGCGTCAAAGAAGTGAAGTCATGCATGAAGAGATGGATGCTATGAAGAGGAAGGCAGCAGAAGCTGAAGCTGCACAAGCTAAACGCGACAAGTCCTATGAGTTGCTGCTCAAGAAGGCGAAAGAAAACGATGCGAAGTACGCTCAGTTGATGGCGTTGCTTGAGCCAAAACAGGAAACTAGTTGGTTTTAGAATTAGATTTTGGTAACAGTTCTTGTGCACTTGATAACTATGGTGTGGGCTGAAATTTATTTTGATTGTGCTACATATTTTGGTAGCAGTTATTGTGCTACAGATATATGGTGTGGGCTGAAATTTGTGGTTGTGCTACATATTTTGGTTGTGCTTCATACTTTGTGATGTGGGCTATATAATATCAGATTTTGGTTGTGCTTCATACTTTGTGATCTGGGCTGAGATGCTTCAGAATCTGTGTGTCGGCTTCAAAGTTCCATGGGCTCATATTTATATGTATGGGCTTCGAATCTGTATGGGCTCAGATTTATTTGGACATAAAAGAAAAAAAGTTAGTGAATTCAAAAATGAAAAAAGGCCAAAACTGAAACTGGATCAAATGTATTTGGGCATGAAAAGGCCAGGGCCCAAATTAGAATGATAAAAAAATTCAAAAAAAAATACTAAAGTGGCTGTAAATAGGCCAAGGCCCCAAAAGAATCCCAATAAGAAAAGCCCAAAAAAATAAAACGAGCCCATGTGATCAATTGAAATGGGTTGGGCTGATTTCAACCATGACGTTTTGATTTCGTCGTAATTTTGCCACGTAGGACTGCCACGTAGGACTGGGTTTGATTGTCAGCGACGATTTAGGATCGTCGTAAAGGTTACGACAATCCAGGAATCATCGTAAAAGTTATGATGATTTTGATCAAAACGTCGTTGCTGTTCATTTGTGACGCTCCGTTTTTGACGTTTGGTTTTTCATCGTGAGATCGTCGTAAATGAAAAACCGTGACGATGTAGCGACGAAAAAATAGCGTCGTGTATTAGCATATTCCTTGTAGTGCACGGGGGCCTCGCGCCCTGATGTCTAGTAGGCGCCTGTGGCCTTCCCTCTGGTGGGTCTTGGTTCCAGTAATTATCTTTTATTCCATAACATATCTCCAAAAAGTTTTGTTCCATTCTGAGAAATTTTATTTCTGCATAAAAACAACACCATGGTAGTTCTACTGAAAACAGCATTAGTCTGGGTTAGTTTCATTCAAATCATGCAAATTAGAGTTCAAAACAAGAGCAAAAAGGTTAGGAAAAGTAGATACGATGGAGACGTATCATGCTCTTGAGGAAATTGCTCCTGATCAAATTCCTCAACCCGATGAAAGTCTTCAACCTGCGCATCCTAGGATTGCAAATGAAGTGCAAATTGACAAAATCCTCGATGACATCAATGCACCAGGTCCCCTCACTCGCTCAAAAGGTTCGCATTTAATTAACTTTTGAGGTCACTCTTCCTTTATGTCAACACAAAACCCTCAAAAGTTGATGAAGCCTTCATGGAACATGAGTGGATTCAAGCGATGCAAGAAGAAGTTCATCAATGCAAGCTTAACAATGCATGGGAACTTGTCAAGCGGCCTGATCCTTGCAAGCACAACATCATCTGTACCAAGTGGATATACCAAAACAAGCAAGATGAAGATGGTCAGGTAGTGAGGAATAAGGCACGACTTTTAGCACAAGGCTATTCACAGGTTGAAGGAATTGACTTTGATGAAACTTTTGCACATGTTTCTAGACTTGAAGCTATTTGTATATTGCTTGCTTATGCTAACCATCACAATATCACCTTATATCAAATGGATGTGAAAAGTGCATTCCTCAATGGTAAGCTTGAGGAAGAAGTATATGTTGCTCAGCCCCGTTTGGAAGACCTAAAGCATCCTGACAAAGTATTCAGACTCAACAAGGCTCTCTATTGCCTCAAGCAAGCCCCTCGGGCGTGGTATCACACATTGAAGGAATTCCTTATGAAGAAAGGCTTCAAACCCGGTTCACTTGATCCAATTCTTTTCACAAAATCCTATGACAATGAAATATATGTGTGCCACATATATGTAGACGATATTATCTATGGTTGTACTGACAAAGATTACAGTGACGAATTTGCCTACATGATGGGTGAATAATATCAAATGTCCATGATGGGGGATTTAAAATTATCCCTGGGAGTACAAATTCGTCAACAACGCAATGGCGTATTCATCTCTCAAGAGAAATACCTCAAGGATGTCCTGAAGAAATTTGTCATGCAAGATTGCAAAGGCGTCAAAATTCCAATGCCTACCAACAGCCACCTCTGCACTGACAAAAATGGTAACGATTTCGATCGGAAGGTATAACGCTCCGTGATTGGCTCTTTATTGTACCTATGTGCATCTAGGACACATATTATGCTTAGTGTTTCCATGTGTGCCCGTTTCCAAGCAACACCGAAGGAATCACACCATAAGGTTGTGAAGCATATTCTTTGATATCTATCTCACATACCAACTCTTGGATTATGGTACCCCAAGGGTTCAAATCTTTAGCTCGTTGGATATTATGACTCTGGCTATGCCGGTGACCATGTGGACGGGAAGTCAACATCGGGCACCTGCCATTTCCTTGGATGGTCATTAGTCTGTTGGTCCTCAAAGAAGTAGAACTGCGTGTCACTTTCCACTGCTGAAGTTGAGTATATTGTTGTTGGTTCGTGTTGTGCTCAACTACTGTGGATGAAGCAAACCCTCAAGATCTACGGCATCAACATGAAGAATGTGCCACTCTACTGCGACAATGAGAGTGCAATCAAGATTACAAACAACCTAGTACAACACTCGAAAACCAAGCACATCCAAATTCGTCATCATTTTCTTCATGATCGTGTACTCAAGGGCAATATCTTCCTCAACCACGTGAAGACTTGAGAACAATTGGTAGATATCTTCACTAAGCCCTTGGATGAAAAGATATTTTGCAAGTTGCGGGGTGAGCTCAATATCTTAGAATATTTGAATGTTCTGTAAAAAGGACACACATCCTAGCACTTATGCAAAATTGATGACTTACATATGAAACACGTGAACTAACATTTCTCTTCAATCAATGAAGAATAACACTCTAAGTGTGAAGAATTTGATTCTCACGAGCCTACGAAAATTGCACGCGGTATATGAAATCATCGTTCTTATACGGTGGGTTACGACACCAACCCAAGTTGAAATTCTTCAAAATTGAGATTTTTGCAAATTCTTCAAATCTACAAATTATTCAGATTTTCAAATTCCTCAAGTTAGCAAATTCCTCAGAAAGTTCAAATTCTTCAAACTTTTCAACATGTGTTCTTCATTGACTATATACTTGTTAGTGAGCTTTCAAAGTCATCAACAACATTCACTTATTTCTAAGTCTTCATGTTTGTTTTCCTTCTAAGTGAATGTGATCGGACCCATTCCCCCTCTATGCTAAGCTCAACCCAGTTTGTTCTCAAATTATTCATATGCATTCTATTTGAAACCCGTTCAAAGTATTTATTGACTCCTTGTTAGCTGAAGAATTTGCAAACAAAATCCACATAGTTTTGTCAAAATTTTCGATCGTTGCCGCTCAAACCGCTCCCACTACCAACATATGGATAAGAACGATCTCCAATAACTTGACCGCTTAATACATGGGTGACACATGTTGAGCAGAGAGGAATTGTGAGGGGCAGTTTGATCCGAAAACTTCGGGTCGGACCGTTTTCACATGGGCTATAAATACCCCCACTCACTCCCCTCACATACTCTCTTCCTTTCGATCTCACTTCTCATCGCTCGAAGCCCAGACCTATAGCCGCCATGTGACGCCCTCGATTTAATCGTACGCTAACCAAACACGCAAATGCGTACGATCAAACCCAAGGACTCACGGGAAGATATCACAACACAACTCTAGACACAAATAAAATAACATCAGCTTCATATTACAAGCCAGGGGCCTCGAGGGCTAGAATACGAAAGCTCGATAAACACACGAGTCAGCGGAAGCAACAAAATCTGAGCACAGACATAAAACATGGGGTGCCTTAGAGAAGGCTAGCACAAAAGATACAACGATCGAACGAGGCGAGGCCTCCTGCCTGGGAACCTCCTAACTACTCCTGATCATCAGCGGCCTCCACGTAGTAGTAGGCACCGTCGGGGTAGCAGTCGTCGGCGGCGGGGACCTCCATCTCCTGGGCTCCATCATCTGGTCGCAGCAAACGGATCAAGGGGACAAGGGGGGAGCAAAGTAGCGGTGAGTACTCATCCAAAGTACTCGCAAGTCTTACATCAGAACTATTCTAATTATGCATCAGTATCAAAGAAGGGGGGTTATATGTGGACCGACTGCAGCAATGCGAGAATAAAGAGAGAAGGCCTAGTCCTATCGAAGACTAGCATCTTCAGGGTCTTGCAGCAATAGACGAGAGTAGAACAGGGGTAACACATTAATAGTCATATTGTTGCAGCAATATTAAAGTGAGGTCACGCCTAAAGATCCTCCCTCGACTCCGTGCGAGGAAGCAATCCCGAGGCAAACTAATGATCCAGTTAAGTAACAATTGTAGTTGTATAAGATCGAGGCACAACTCCAAGTCGTCCTGTAACCGTGGACACGGCTATCCGAATAGTTAATTTTCATCCCTGCAGGGGTGCACCACATGTCCCGTCACGCTCGATAACACTCTGGCCGGACATACTTTTCTGGGTCCTGCCCGGCCTCGGAATATCGACACGTCGCAGCCCCACCTAAGACTAATCAGAGAGGCCAGCCCGCCGGTCTAACTCCTAAGCACAAAGGGTTTGTGGGCCCAGTTCCCCTTCGCGCTCCTGCATGTGGCGTGGGCGGCCGACGTCAGTCCTAGCATCCCTTAATCACAAGAGCGATGCATCTCGGGACCACTCGGGCGCGCGCCGCTACATTGCTGGCATCTGAAAAGCTTCGGCTGATACCACGACGCCGAGTACCCATAATTCTTCCCGAGTAGCCGGTTAGTGCAAAAAGGTCTCCGACCAACCCAGATCAAAATACCCAAATCCATTAACATTTTAATTAGGCCATCAACACAGTCTCACGGGAATCCACCCGTCTTACAACTAATCACCAATGATCCCAGTAACATGGTCGAGTAACTGTGGGGTTGTAACATGGGGGGGAATCCGAGGTATCACCCTCGTTGGATTCCGAACGATGTACCCGTCAAGGTGGGCTTAGAGGAATCACCCTCAGGGGTCCCACACTTGAGGGGTTGCACGACAGAGGCGTCATCGGGAATGGTGAAAGAGGAATCACCCTCGATAACCACGACCGACTAGCTATACTACAGAGATATCATCAGGAGTACTTAGCGAGGTGTCACTCTCGGTACCCGATAGTATCTCTGTAGCGTCGTACAACGAAGGGGGGTGTATGTGCTGTGTCGGGTCTGGCTCGTCGATCAGAGATCGAGAAACAAGCGGGGCAACTGAACTACGGGGTCAGAGGGGATGACTGCTCCACCTATACTAGGCATATTAAAGGTACACGACTGAAAGTAGTAGTTCATCAAAAACAGGCTATGCATCAGATATAGGAGCTAACTACAACAGTAGCAAAATACTAATGCAAGGAGTAGGAAGAAAGCCATAGACGATATAGGAATGATCAAGGGGGGGGTGCTTGCCTTGCTGCTCTGCGGCAAAGGACTGATCGGCAGGGTCGTAGATGTACCCGGCAGCAGCGTCAGTCTCGGGGTCTACCGGTAAGAAGAGGGGGAAGAAACAATAAATAATAGCACCGATGCAACACAAAGCATGACATGGCAAGATGCAGGCTAGACATGAGCTAACGCAGCAACATCCGTCATAGACGGGTCGGAAGAATATCTGATGATATTTTCCGGGTCTCGGGCTACTACCGGTTATACTCGAAACGATGGAAATGTTCCATGTTTGCTATGCTAGGGACGCGTGATAGACGAACGGGCCGTGTATCCGGGTTCGTCTCGTTCTGCTGATCAACTTTCATGTTGAAAATTTTCGATCTGACTTACGGATTATTTAATTTTAATTTTTAAAGTTTTATTCAATAATTAGGAATTAAAAACAGATTTAAATAATTTAGTAAAAAGCTATTATGACATCAGCATGATGTCATGCTGACATCAACAGTTGACTGGTCAACTGACCAGCGGGTCCCGAACGTCATGGGCACAAATTTTAATTAAGATTAAATATTAATTAATCAGATTAATTTAGTGGGGGACCCACGTGTCATACTCTAATTATTCTAATTGATTAATTTAACTAATATATCTATTTATTTATTTAATAAAAACATTAACATTATTTTTATTTATTTATTTTAACTATCGCGTAGGGCCTCCCTATCATAGACAGCGGGTGCGTTGGCCCCACCGGTAAGTGACCTTAGGCCAAATACCCGATTTTATTCACAGATACATAATCATGTAAATATCGTATTCCTCCAAATATCTATATACGAAAATACATACATCGCATCTCATACATACATACATGCGGCATCTAATACATCTTTTGTTTTATTATCTTTTAACTCTCAACACTCCCATCTCTCTCTATTAACAAACAACAGAGAACACAACAAAGAGTCTGTGTTAACCTCCTCAACATAGAAGAGAGCCAACTTCAACTCCTCCTACCGGAGTCAAACGTCGACGGATCGGAGCCCCGTTTGCCGGAACGGAACCGGGACGGTGAGAGGAACGCGATGGTGGGAGGAGCCCGAGGAGGGGCTCACCAACATTGATGAGACGGCCCGGTGAAGCCGGAGTTCGCGGGAAGGCGGAGGCGACGGTGGTGATGGCGCGGTGATGACGGTGGTGCCAGTGAGGACGTGGTGGCGGCGGTGACGGTCGCCAGAGGGGGCCTCCCGGAGTCGTGGCCGGAGAGGAGAGCCCTCCGGTGAAGAAGGGGCCGGCCGGATCCGGCGAGGGTTGCCCCGGCCTCAAGGGGAGGGAGGTCGGCCGGTCATGGTGGTCGCCGGAGTTGAAGGGGGGGCGGCCGAGGTGGTTGAAGGGGCCGAGGGGGCCTTGCTGCCGACGGGTGGAGGAGGCCGGGAGGGAGATGGAGATGTAGGGGAGGGGCTCGGTGGGGGAGGGGCTCGCCGGCGGGAGGAGGAGGAAGAGGCCGGTGGAGGGAGAGGCCAGCGGTGGGGGGGAGCTCGCTGGCCGGGGTGGGGGCGAGGTGGAGAGGAGGGCTCGATGGGAGGCTCGGGCGTGGGGGTCTGGTGCGTGGAGAGGGAGAGAGCCGAGAGAGGAGGGGGCTCTCGTGGGGAAGGTGGGGGGCTGGATTGGGGGGAGTCTCTCGTGGGGAGGGGGGTTACGAGAGGGAGGGTGTCGGTGGGAGGTGGGCCCCTACGAGGGGTGGTGCGGGCGACGAGGGGAAGGAGCCCCTGGCGGCGACGCAAGTGGGGGGGAGGGAGCGAGGTAGGGGAGGGGCTCCCTCGCCCTAGGGTTTGAGGGGGGTGCGGGGTGGGCTGGCTCGGCTGGGCCACTTTGGCCCAGTCGGCCACGGGGGGTGGGGGGTTTCCTCTTTTCCTTTTTTTTTGTTTTCTTTTGTTTTGTTTTGTTTTCCTTTTCTATTATTTCTTCTTTCAGATTTCTTTTTTTTTTCTTTTTAATTTCTTTTCTTTCTTTTGTCATTATTATTTTTAATACTTTCTTTCTTTAATTGTTAATATGAATTTATAATTATAATTATCTTTTGTTTTAAATTTTTGAATCCAGATAGAAATTCAATGCGGGTCAACGACGGTAATTCTCGATGATGTGGCATCATTTGCGGGTGATCACTGTAGCTTAATTACAATATTTACTGTAGTAAAAGTCGAGGATGTCACAATTCTCCCCTACTAACAAGAATTCTCGTCCCGAGAATTAAGAGGTAGAGGGAAAGAGCCCGGGGTATTCATTACGAAGATGATCCTCGCGTTCCCAAGTGGCTTCATCTTCAGAGTGATTTGACCACTGCACCTTAAGGAACTTGGTGACCTTGCGACGAGTCTTACGTTCAGCTTGGTCGAGAATGCGGACCGGATGCTCTTTATAAGAGAGGTCTTGTTGTAGCTTAAGCATATCGTGATCCACTGCTCGAATAGGGTCCTTGAAGCAGCGACGGAGCTGAGAAACATGGAAGACATCGTGAACCTGAGAAAGGTTCGCCGGCAGTTCCAATTGATAAGCCACTCTTCCACGCCTTTCGAGAACAGTGAAAGGACCAATATAACGAGGAGCTAACTTGCCCTTGATTCCGAAACGGTGTGCACCTCTCATTGGTGTGACACGAAGATAAGCCTTTTTGCCAGGTTGATAGAGCATATCTTGATGATGACGGTCATACTGACTCTTCTGACGAGACTGAGCAGCCTTCAGATTCTCATGAATAATGCGGACTTGATCTTCGGCACGTTGAATAATATCCGGACCGAAGAGTGATCGTTCCCCAGTTTCTGACAAATTCAGAGGAGTTCGCCCATACAATACTTCGAAAGAGGCCATCTTCAGACTAGCTTGATAGCTATTGTTGTAAGAGAACTCGGCATACGGGAGAGATTCCTCCCATTCCTTACCGAAAGAAATGACACAAGCTCGAAGCATGTCCTCGAGAATTTGGTTGACTCGTTCAACTTGTCCCTGGGATTGAGGATGAAATGCAGTGCTGAAGGACAGATGAGTCCCCATAGCCTTCTGAAAACTTTCCCAGAATTTTGAAGTGAACAAGCTGCCACCGTCCGAACAGATTACCAACGGAATACCGTGAAGTGAAACAACTCTTGACATATAAAGATCTGCCAGCTGACTAGCATTAATTGTTTCTTTGACGGGCAGGAAATGTGCAACTTTGGGCAGTCGATCAATGACGACAAGAATAGCATCATTACCTTTCTGAGATCTGGGAAAACCAGTGACGAAGTCCATTTCAACATGGTCCCATTTCCACTCGGGAATAGAGATAGGTTGCAGAGTTCCAGCAGGCTTTTGGTGTTCTGCTTTGATACACTGGCATATATCACATTCTGCCACATAGCGTGCAATGTCTTGTTTCATATTGGGCCACCAGAATCTTTGCCGGATGTCTTGGTACATCTTGGTACTACCCGAGTGAATAGACAATGGTGTGTCATGAGCTTCTTCCATCACCTTCCCAGTCATCCTGAGATTTTCCTTCTTATTTGGGACGAATAGGCGACCCTTGAAATACAAGGCGCCACCTTCATCAACAGTGAAAAAGGAGGGCTTACCCTTCGCAATATAGCTCTTAATCCTGTCGACATCATCGTCAAAGTCTTGCAGATTCTTTATGGAGCTCACAAGATCTGGTTCAACCACTAGGTTACTGAGGGAACCCTGATTAACAACACGAAGGTTCATATTTTGACACTCTTCAGGAGGGGGAACAAGGTAACCCTGAGGAACAATGTGGAGGTTCAGCTTACGGAACTCCTCTTGCAGACGATCATGAACCTGATGAACCTGGATGTGGTTGCAGTATGACTTGCGACTCAAGGCATCAGCCATTACGTTAGCCTTGCCAGGGGTATATGATATACTACAGTCAAAATCTGCTATACGCTCCATCCATCTTTGTTGACGTAGGTTCAGCTCCGGTTGAGTGAACAAGTACTTCAGACTTTGATGGTCGGTGTAGATTTCACAGCGATTACCAAGGTATTGTCGCCATTCCTTCAATGCATGAATGACTGCGGCAAGCTCGAGATCATGAACTGGGTAGTTCTCTTCATGAGCACGCAGTTGACGTGAAGCATAAGCGATCACCTTGCGATCCTGCATTAGGACACAACCTATTCCTTGACGAGAAGCATCACAGTATATGACGAAATCGCTTTTCGTATCTGGAGGAGCAAGTACTGGAGCGGACGTCAGTTTGTCCTTGAGTGCCTGGAAACTTTCCTGACATTTATCAGTCCATTCATACTTAACACCTTTGTGAAGCAGGTTGGTTAAGGGCTTCGCAATCTTGGAGAAGTTCTCGACAAATCGATGGCAATAGCTGGCGGTGATAGAAGGTAGGGACAGGACCCTGTGTCCCGTTGTGACTCTGGTGAGGGTACCGCATCCAGTCGAGGAGCTGAGGTCCAAGTGCAGGGGTTCTACCCCCAACATCAGTCCACTCGAGAGCTGATGGTAGCTCTGTCCTGCTCGGCTCGCGGATGCGCATAGGGGGAACCCTCAGATAGTGTGATGGCTGCAGCTCTGTCAACGCGTCGTAAAGACGAGCGCGCGTAGCATACAGCTCCACAGTCGGAGCTCGGAAAGCACGATCCATTGCCTCAGTGTACTGCACCAGAACCCGCGCGTCGTAGCGACGCGTCACGTAGGGGGCGCAGACAGCAACGTAGGAATGGTCGCTGCGCACCCGAACGTCAAAAACGTAGGCAGTGAGATCAGACCCAGTCTCATCCCCAGCAGGAGCATGCGGGATGTATCTGAAAGGGCTCTCCTCCAGGTGAGGGTACACTCCACGGAGACGGGTGATGGCGATGTAGGCCGCATCATGGACGGGCATCTCGACCGACACTCCAATACCACAGAAGACGTGGCGCTCGAGGGTCTTGCCGCCCCTCTGGTCGAAGATGCGAACCTCAGCCTGTTACTGGTACTGGTTGTACTCGCGGAAATCCTCGAACACAGTGTACTCGGGGTACCAGCGATATCCCAGCCTGGTCAGGAGATCGACCAAAATGGTCGGGAACCCAGTTGTCTCAGTGGCCTGTGTCAGGCACACGTGCTGTCTTGCGGGACGCATCTGAAAACAAGATTGACGGATGTCAATGACAGTGTGTGTAATACATATTCAGGAGAAAAAGAGTAGATAGTCCAGCGCTCCGGGTCGATGTGATTCGAGAACCTAATGTGAGAGTTAGTAAAATCTTTGACCCGAAAGAGAAGAGAGAGTAGAGCCCAGAGTATAGGAAAGGAGTAAAAGATACTAATACCACCCAATTGAGATGTGGGCCCGTAAGCCGCAACATCAGTGTTAGTAAAGTTTTTCAAACAGTAGACTCAACTTCGGCCAAGGAGTTGGAAAGGGGGCTACCTACAGGCAGTTGGCTCTGATACCAACTTGTGACGCCCTCGATTTAATCGTACGCTAACCAAACACGCAAATGCGTACGATCAAACCCAAGGACTCACGGGAAGATATCACAACACAACTCTAGACACAAATAAAATAACATCAGCTTCATATTACAAGCCAGGGGCCTCGAGGGCTTGAATACGAAAGCTCGATAAACACATGAGTCAGCGGAAGCAACAAAATCTGAGCACAGACATAAAACATGGGGTGCCTTAGAGAAGGCTAGCACAAAAGATACAACGATCGAACGAGTCGAGGCCTCCTGCCTGGTAACCTGCTAACTACTCCTGATCATCAGCGGCCTCCACGTAGTAGTAGGCACCGTCGGGGTAGCAGTCGTCGGCGGCGGGGACCTCCATCTCCTGGGCTCCATCATCTGGTCGCAGCAAACGGATCAATGGGACAAGGGGGGAGCAAAGCAGCGGTGAGTACTCATCCAAAGTACTCGCAAGTCTTACATCAAAACTATTCTAATTATGCATCAGTATCAAAGAAGGGGGGTTATATATGGACTGACTGCAGCAATGCGAGAATAAAGAGAGAAGGCCTAGTCCTATCGAAGACTAGTATCTTCAGGGTCTTGCAGCAATAGACGAGAGTAGAACAGGGGTAACACATTAATAGTCATATTTTTGCAGCAATATTAAAGTGAGGTCATGCCTAAAGATCCTCCCTCGACTCCCTGCGAGGAAGCAATCCCGAGGCAAACTAATGATCCAGTTAAGTAACAATTGTAGTTGTATAAGATCGAGGCACAACTCCAAGTCGTCCTGTAACCGTGGACACGGCTATCCGAATAGTTAATTTTCATCCCTGCAGGGGTGCACCACATGTCCCGTCACGCTCGATAACACTCTGGCCGGACATACTTTTCTGGGTCCTGCCCGGCCTCGGAATATCGACACGTCGCAGCCCCACCTAAGACTAATCAGAGAGGCCTGCCCGCCGGTCTAACTCCTAAGCACAAAGGGTTTGTGGGCCCAGTTCCCCTTCGCGCTCCTGCACGTGGCGTGGGCGGCCGACGTCAGTCCTAGCATCCCTTAATCACAAGAGCGATGCATCTCGGGACCACTCGGGCACGCGCCGCTACATTGCTGGCATCTGAAAAGCTTCGGCTGATACCGCGACGCCGAGTACCCATAATTCTTCCCGCGTAGCCGGTTAGTGCGAAAAGGTCTCCGACCAACCCAGATCAAAATACCCAAATCCATTAACATTTTAATTAGGCCATCAACACAGTCTCACGGGAATCCACCGTCTTACAACTAATCACCAATGATCCCAGTAACATGGTCGACTAACTGTGGGGTTGTAACATGGGGGGGGGGGGAATCCGAGGTATCACCCTCCTTGGATTCCAAACGATGTACCCGTCAAGGTGGGCTTAGAGGAATCACCCTCGGGGGTCCCACACTTGAGGGGTTGCACGACAGAGGCGTCATCGGGAATGGTGAAAGAGGAATCACCCTCGATAACCACGACCGACTAGCTATACTACAGAGATATCATCAGGAGTACTTAGCGAGGTGTCACCCTCGGTACCCGATAGTATCTCTGTAGCGTCGTACAACGAAGGGGGGGTGTATGTGCTGTGTCGGGTCTGGCTCGTCGATCAGAGATCGAGATTTGAAAACAAGCGGGGCAACTGAACTACGGGGTCAGAGGGGATGACTGCTCCACCTATACTAGGCATATTAAAGGTACAGGACTGAAAGTAGCAGTTCATCAAAAATAGGCTATGCATCAGATATAGGAGCTAACTACAACAGTAGCAAAATACTAATGCAAGGAGTAGGAAGAAAGACATAGACGATATAGGAATGATCAAGGGGGGGTTGCTTGCCTTGCTGCTCTGCGGCAAAGGACTGATCGGCAGGGTCGTAGATGTACCCGGCAGCAGCGTCAGTCTCGGGGTCTACCGGTAAGAAGAGGGGGAAGAAACAATAAATAATAGCACCGATGCAACACAAAGCATGACATGGCAAGATGCAGGCTAGACATGAGCTAACGCAGCAACATCCGTCATAGACGGGTCGGAAGAATATCTGATGATATTTTCCGGGTCTCGGGCTACTACCGGTTATACTGGAAACGATGGAAATGTTCCATGTTTGCTATGCTAGGGACGCGTGATAGACGAACGGGCCGTGAATCCGGGTTCGTCTCGTTCTGCTGATCAACTTTCATGTTGAAAAATTTCGATCTGACTTACGGATTATTTAATTTTAATTTTTAAAGTTTTATTCAATAATTAGGAATTAAAAACAGATTTAAATAATTTAGTAAAAAGCTATTATGACATCAGCATGATGTCATGCTGACATCAACAGTTGACTGGTCAACTGACCAGCGGGTCCCGAACGTCATGGGCACAAATTTTAATTAAGATTAAATATTAATTAATCAGATTAATTTAGTGGGGGGCCCACGTGTCATACTCTAATTATTCTAATTAATTAATTTAACTAATATATCTATTTATTTATTTAATAAAAACATTAACATTATTTTTATTTATTTATTTTAACTATCGCGTAGGGCCTCCCTGTCATAGACAGCGGGTGCGTTGGCCCCACCGGTAAGTGACCTTAGGCCAAATACCCGATTTTATTCACAGATACATAATCATGTAAATATCATATTCCTCCAAATAGCTATATACGAAAATACATACATCGCATCTCATACATACATACATACATACATACGGCATCTAATACATCTTTTGTTTTATTATCTTTTAACTCTCAACACTCCCATCTCTCTCTATTAACAAACAACAGAGAACACAACAGAGAGTCTGTGTTAACCTCCTCAACATAGAAGAGAGCCAACTTCAACTCCTCGTACCGGAGTCAAACGTCGACGGATCGGAGCCCCGTTTGCCGGAACGGAACCGGGACGGTGAGGGGAACGCGATGGTGGCCGGAGCCCGAGGAGGGGCTCACCAACGTTGATGAGACGGCCCGGTGAAGCCGGAGTTCGCGGGAAGGAGGAGGCGACGGTGGTGATGGCGCGGTGATGACGGTGGTGCCGGTGAGGACGTGGTGGCGGCGGTGACGGTCGCCGGAGGGGGCCTCCCGGAGTCGTGGCCGGAGAGGAGAGCCCTCCGGTGAAGAATGGGTCGGCCGGATCCGGCGAGGGTTGCCCCGGCCTCAAGGGGAGGGAGGCCGGCCGGTCATGGTGGTCGCCGGAGTTGAAGGGGGGGTCGAGGTGGTTGAAGGGGCCGAGGGGGCCTTGCTGCCGGCGGGTGGAGGAGGCCGGGAGGGAGATGGAGATGTAGGGGAGGGGCTCGGTGGGGGAGGGGCTCGCCGGCGGGAGGAGGAGGAAGAGGCCGGTGGAGGGAGAGGCCGGCGGTGGGGGGGAGCTCGTCGGCCGGGGTGGGGGCGAGGTGGAGAGGAGGGCTCGATGGGAGGCTCGGGCGTGGGGGTCTGGTGGGTGGAGAGGGAGAGAGCCGAGAGAGGAGGGGGCTCTCGTGGGGAAGGTGGGGGGCTGGATCGGGGGGAGTCCCTCGTGGGGAGGGGGGTTACGAGAGGGAGGGTGTCGGTGGGAGGTGGGCCCCCCACAAGGGGTGGTGCGGGCGACGAGGGGAAGGAGCCCCTGGCGGCGGCGCAAGGGGGGGGAGGGAGCGAGGCAGGGGAGGGGCTCCCTCGCCCTAGGGTTTGAGGGGGGTGCAGGGTGGGCTGGCTCGGTTGGGCCACTTTGGCCCAGTCGGCCAGGGGGGGTGGGGGGTTTCCTCTTTTCCTTTTTTTGTTTTGTTTTGTTTTGTTTTGTTTTCCTTTTCTATTATTTCTTCTTTCAATATTCTTTTTTTTTTCTTTTTAATTTCTTTTCTTTCTTTTGTCATTATTATTTTTAATACTTTCTTTCTTTAATTGTTAATATGAATTTATAATTATAATTATCTTTTGTTTTAAATTTTTGAATCCAGATAGAAATTCAATGCGGGTCAACGACGGTAATTCTCGATGATGTGGCATCATTTGCGGGTGATCACTGTAGCTTAATTACAATATTTACTGTAGCAAAAGTCGAGGATGTCACACGCCACTAGAAATCATCATTGCCAGTGAGGAAGAGCTTCACTACCTCAACCTCCTCGTCGACATACTCACGCCAGCCATGGATATCCTCCCTCCGCCACCGCCATAACTGTCTTTAGCCACCAAGTTAGGGCACTGAAGATCAAACCCGACGAGCATCTTCCCCCACTTCCTTGTGTTCGTCGTGTTCTTCATCAAGGGTAATTAAATCTAATTTTACTATCCTTGTAGATCTTTGTGTTTCCATAAAATCTTCAAAAAGTGTTATTCCTCAGCAAATTCATCATGTGAACACTTTCTATGCTTAGATCACTTGATCAATTTCACTAAGTTACACTATTCTTCAAAAGATTCCTCAATTGTGTGAATTTTAGGATCTGCACAACTCTGAAACCTAAGTCAAGAACACTTAGCGAAATTCTACAAGACAATATTGGTCAAATTCCTCAACTTCGGTTATTTTTGAAAATCTTCTAAGAACGCATATGACCTCCTCATATTCTTCGCACCTATACTATGTTCATAGGTACAAAATGTATGTTGAGGAATCTCTAGGTTCTCGTCAACTTAACACATTTCCAGCATTTCTTGAAGAAAATTTGCACACCTCATCAGATTCCTCAAAAGTTCAAATTCCTCAAGTGAAGAAAATGGTTGAAGAGAAGAAACAATTGAAGGGTGGATAGAAGCATGAGACCAACACTGCTTTTAAAATCCCTGAAGACATCTATGATGAATGTTGCACGCCATATGAAGAAAAATATGGGAAGGAGACAGAGGAAAAGCGCAAGACGCGCTTGCAGAAAATAGAAAGTAGATGGGCTAGGGAATGGAGGGAGTAGAGGTATATGACTCCCAAGTACATGAAGAAATAAACTTTGAAACCACTAGGCCCAAGACCTCCTCTTGGTAAGCAATAAGTTGCTGATCCTAGAAGCCTGGTCACTCGTGAAGAATTTCCTGAAGAATGGGCTAAGCATCACGCTAAATTCTAGAAAACTACAAAAGAGGACCTGAGGGGATTCAATTTGGAGACTGCTACTACAGCTGCTGCTGCCACCTCCTCTGTTGCTGAAGTTTCTAGCAAAGAAACAACTCTGAAGCAAGCTTTGGTGAAGAAATCGGTTGTAAAGACAAAGTCTTCAACTGCACATTCCTCACAGCAAAGTCCTAAACCAGCTCCAATTGTGGCTGCAAAATCCTCACCTACTACCACAAAGTCCTCACTGCGGGTGCAATTGGAGACAAGCCAGCGCACAATGGGGACTCCAATTCCCCTAGGAACCTCTGCCTCTAGATCGGGACACATTTGTTCAAGTGCAACCATGAACAAAAAGATGACCGCTGGGCGAGGAAAAGGCCTAGCCCTAACAAGGTGTTCCTCAATGTTCCCTCTGGATCTAAGGAAGAAGAAGAGGCTAATGATGAAGTACTTGCCGCTATCATAAGAAACACACAAGTGAGGGTTTCACAGGCCAAGGGCACAAACATTCCCCTCATGATGGATCCCAAGGTGGTGTTAGACTTCATTGACACCTGGTATCAAGATCCTCAAACACCGATTGATGATTTGAAGTTCCCACCTGGACCAAGCCATGTGCTGACGGCTTTCCTTAACGAGGAAAAATGGAAAGTTGAGAAGGCCAAAAGGGCCAGAAAAGCACAAACTCAGAAAGAAAGGTTTTTGAAGAAGAACATCCTATCACTGACCCCTGATCAGCTCATCTCCGCACAAACTGAGATCAAAAACCTCAGTGAAGAATACAGTGGCTATCACGCTGATTGGAAGGGTGTAAAGGTCAGATTCATCAATGTGGCTACCAAAGCCATCATGGATCGCAACACCAGGGATGCAGCCCCAATGCAACCACAAATTCCTTAGGCTAACTCCTCTCCTCAAATGCCTAAAGAAATTGTGAGGGCTAAAGAAATTCATGTGCCTCAAGAACCTCCAATGCTTACTAAAGAACCTGTTGCGCCGGAAGAAACTGCTACTACCAGGACGACTACATCAGCCGTGCCTGAAGAATCTGTCCATGTACGAAGATCTTCAAAGGTGAAGAAAGTGACACTTCTTTCTGCATTAGAAGTGAAGAACACAAAGGCTGCTGAAAAGGAAGCCGCTAAGAAGCAAAAGGCGTCATCAAGTAGTGAGTCCTGCGAAGCCAAACACTTGAAGACTTTGTCAAGCTCCTCAAGTGCACCTATTGACGCTACTCCAATCAGCATGGTACCCTCTTACGAGGTGGTGCCATTTGGTGTCGAGCATGTCATCCCATAAGGGGCTGAAGAAATGGAAGATAATCGATATGTCGCTTCCACAAAGCAGGTCAATGAAGAAATTGAAGTGGAACAAAATACTTCAATTCCTCAAGCATCATCTCCTCTGCCTCAACAGAGAATAGAGGCAGGCGATGAAGAAAAAGATGAAGACGTGCACATTGGCTAACATACACCAGTCATCAACGATGAGTATTGGGAAGAAGCTCATCCCAACTCACCACTAGCAACTCCACTTCCACAAAATCCTCAGTCCCCTACAGTCAGTGAAGAAATTCATATAGGGTCTGATGACAAACACACTCCGATGAAGTCTATCCCAGAGGATGAATCAGCTGCATCAGCTGGAGAAACTGTGAATCAAACCGCCACTAAGGATATTGCTGCACCGCTAATTGATGAATTTTGAAAGCATATTCCTCACACTAAAGAAACTGCTCCTCCTAAAGATGAGGACACTGTTGATGAACCTCATGTTCAAGATCCTCACTATGCAGTTGTCGTGGCTCAAGTTCCTCAAACTGAAGAACTCCGAAGACTTGTGGGCCGATTCAAGCCAAATATTTAACCCAATACCCTTCAGCCTTACAATGGTACAAAAAGACCCAAATTCCTCAAGGAGAGATTATTTGATGAACATCATTTCTTCATCGGTGCAAATCCGTATGACTCCCCGAGGATAAGGCACAAGAGATTCTCGACGGGCACACAGATGAATTTCTATGGTGCTATGCTCTTTGACAAGAATACACTTTAGCATCAACAAATTCCTCATGCAGACATGGAACTCATTCCTTGCTTCGGGCCAGTCCTCAATGTTCTATATGATGCTAGCCTACTGCCATTCCGCATGGATATGTGCGACTGTAATGGAGAACTCATTCTTGAATTCTATGCCACTTTGCTTCTCTCGGGTGAAGCACAAGATGTAAACAATTGGGTTCTTGATAGGATGACCGAAGACACTCACTACACAGCTCCTTCCACGGAATTACTTCGTGTGGTGCCCATTCCAATTCCCTCACAAGAAGCTAGATGCATCTATGGTGAATCTGAGCTGCCCAATCACCTGATGCAAGTGCCGATGAAGCCTTTGGCTCCTTGCAAGACACCAAGGACCACACTGCTCGTGAAAGATCTGCTATATGTGCCAAGGACTGTGTACTGCATCTTGACCAAAACCCTCAGCCCCATCAAGGGCCACAACTCTAAAGAAGACGTTGTGGGAATCATGAAGAATTTTCTCTTAAACCTCATTCATGGAATTCCAATAGATCTTCATGATTTCTTCATGAGGACTTTGGCCAATATTGCAATGTCACCTCTTGAGCTAAAGCCTTATGCGTCATGGATTATGAAGTTCATCAGGGCGATCCTCAATTCCTTACAACGTTGATTTTCAGAATCACTTTAGCTATTTGCCCCCAGTTGAAGTCATCAAGAAATCCTTCAATTTGATTGAGGGCAAGGGCAAAACAGTTATTGATGAAGGATCTCGTCCCCTTGATGGACAATTTCACAAGGTTGCATCCTACTCAACCAATGATGACACTGCATCACAAGACTCGGTTGCAACAGCTTCAGCTAAAGTTCCTCTTGAGTCTACCCCGCATGCGATGACTGACCGTGAGCTTCCGCTTAGTCTTCATCAAAAGGTCGATCGCAATCACAAGTGGGTAAATCGTCAGTTTGGTGCCATTGTGCGTCATATGGCTGTGACGCAAAACACAATGAAGAAAAATTACTATTATTTTCATGAAATTTCAACTACATATGGGCCATTCTGTCTTACCTCAAGACTCATGAAGAACTCACTGAAATGGAATTTTGGCAAGACTTTGATTGGTCCTCACCTCCCAAGAAGAAATTCAAGAAATTTCAAGTTCCTCACCTGGTGGCTAGTTCATTTTCTTCATCGCACACAACTGATGAAGGTGAGGATCTTGACGACACTAATGTCGGCCCAATCACGACAATCGACCCCGACAGTGCTCGTGCTCCTCCTCCACCAACAAGTTGAAATTCTTCAGCGGCGTTAATCCTCAGCTTCGTCCCTTTTTGTCACTTGATGATAAAGGGGAGAAATTTGAGTTAGTCTTCAAGCGAGTATATCTTATGGTCTTATGAACTATATTTCTTTAAATTGCAACTCTTTTTCTTCTGAAGTGTTTGGTTGTATGAGTTGTAAACTTATGCCCGGTGGTGGCCTCACACTTTCAAACCATTTTCTTCTCATGCTTATTCCTCATGTTGATTAATGCACGCATGTTGAAATCCGTCTGACACCACTTTGCATCATGCATTTCAATTACCTCGTGATATATGTTAAATGCTTGCATGGATTACAAGATATAGGGGGAGATCTCCATGGTATAAACCTAGAATGTGCATTTGCAGTCCAAAGCAAATTCCTCAAATATGCACATCTTCACGGGGAGTTTCTCTATATCTTGCAATCAAATTCCTCAAACACTGTACTCACACTTCATATTATTATCCCCTTTGAAAACGTAACCTATTTGTCATCAATCACCAAAAAGGGGGAGATTGTAAGTGCATCTAGTGCCCCTTAGTGATTTTGGTGTATTGAATACTTATAGGTTGAGAGGCTAATGTGTCTGTGAGTGTACACGGGCTCTATAAGTTGCTGAGGAGTTTGAGTTAATCGAAGAATATCGAACACTAAAAATGAATGTCTTCGGCTGAAGAGTGTGGTGATTCCTCGAAGACTATGAAAGCAAAGAAATTGGTGTGTCGTTGAAGAAATTGATGCGAAGACTTTAAAGTGTGAAGACTTTGGTTTTCATAGTTTCATTTCCTTTCTTTTGAGTCATAGGATCACCATACTATTAAAGGGGTCGAGGTAAAATTAAGGAAAAGTTTCCACGTGATGCTCATCTCAAAGCCTACCCATACCAAATCTTTCCAGTGAAGCTTTTGGAAATCTTTTAGAGTTTAGTGAATTTCTTCAGTGACAGAGACGAAGATATTCTGGTCTCTAAGGAAATTTCTCTAACTATGGAGTTAGGAATTCGCGAGTGCAAATTACATACAAGTGTGGAATATTAGAGACATGAGGATTTTCGCAGCTTGAAAGATTTCGACCGTTGCTGCGCTGCATGCCAGTTGTCCCCAACCTTATCCACTTAATGGTCATATCATTGGGGCATTTATGCCAAATCATATCGGGATTTCTCCCAGGCTATAAATACCCCCCCCCCCCATAACCACTAGATGGTTAGGTGCTCTGCAAGAGAAACTGACACTTGTCATTTGAGAGCAACCCATTCCTTGAAGACTTTGAGAGAAAATCATCAGTGAGGAAAAACCCCAAACACCCAAACCAAAACCAAGAAACCCAAAGTGATTGAGCACCACTGAAGAGATTGTTCTTGTGTGGAACCAACGCTTGTTACCCTTGAGGACTATGCATCCTCCAAATAGTTAGGCATCATGGTCTAGAGCATCCAGGACTCAATTGTGGATCGCCGGGTGACCAAGTTTGTGAGGGTTTGGGAGACTGCCTTGAAGACTTACCACGAGTGTTGGGCGAGGATTGTGTGTCCTTAGCTCAAGAAGAATACGGTGAGGACTGTGTTTCCTGGGACTGTGTGTCCTTTGGTTTAAATACCAAGCCGCTCACCAGATGTACGACTGTCATAGCAGTTGGAACTGGGTCATCAAATCATTGTCTTCACCGAGTACCTAGTTATATTTCCTCAACCCTTCTATTTCCTCATTTACGTGTTGATGAAATTGATCGTTATTGTTTGAAGAATTTCACTCAATACTTTCACAATTTTCTCACCCCAAATTCTTCACTTCACTTGTTATTCTCCTATGCATCCTGAACATGCTACTTGTGCGAATCATATCTTTCATTTCATCATGAAAACTATGATGTTGTTGTGTTGTGCATTTGCCTAAGTACTTAATCTGATGCTCGTCGTTCGTGATTGAGCAATTTCCTCACAAGGAAATTCCTCGGTGACAAATTCATAAAAATCGCTTATTCACCACCCCCCCCCCCCATTTAGTCGATATAACGCACTTTCAGGAGAAGATGTCATATTTTGTCAGCACCATCCAAGGGATGGAGAAGAATATCTCTGAAATTTTGTTGAAACAAAAGAGTCTTGAAAGGATCGTGGAGATAAAATTCCATAACTGGATATCAAAGTGTCGGAGTTGACTACCATTATTGAGCAGTTGAAACATAAAGTTCATGCAGTGCACACACCTCGCTCCAGTAGTGATGGCGAGGGTGATATGTCTCTTCCCACTACCACTCAGTTCAGGACTCAGGCTAGATCTGTAACTATGAAGGTTATGGAAGCCAGACCATCTTCATCAGCATAAGCATTAGCACCTTTAGCTCCACCAACTCCTGCACCTCGAGTGTCAACACCTCCACCTCAGAGGACATCCGCTGAAGCCTTCGTCCATGCTCTCTTGTCGACTCCATCAACTACTACTCGAGGAGATCGAGCCCATAGCGACGCCTAGTTCTAGACCTTTGAAGTTTTTTGTAACTTGTTATCAAAGGGGGGAAGTGTATAGATCATTAGGGCTGAGAGAGAGAGAGAGAGAGTTGCTTTTTATTGCTATCTTTGGTTAATTTTCTAAAACATTTGGTCTTTTGGGTGTCTTAAACTTCGTTGTGTTTGATCATACGCTTTGATTGTTGATGCTACTATTTTATACCTTTGAGCTATCTACATGATGATCATTCACTCATTGTTCGGTGTAATGTGCATTACTATTCAATCATATCATTTATGCGCACCACCAAGATGTATGTGACATGGAAGACTGACCCATGATCCAAATCGATTGTGCATTTGCATTCAAACGCAAATCTCAAATAGTGCACAAATTTAGGGGGAGCTCTTGCTTTTCACATACTTCTCAAAGCGATGATGCTAATCATTGATTGATTATATCTTTGTTGAAGCTTTGATCTATATGTTGTCATCAATTACCAAAAAGGGGGATATTGAAAGCACAACTTCTCCCTAAGGTGGTTTTGGTAATTAATCACAACATATTTGTCATTGAACTAATGATCTTATCCAAGTATATTTCAGAAAATTTCAAATATGCATTGGCTAAATGATTGTGAGGAGAACCCGTGGATATAAGGAAAGGAATAGGTTTGGCCAAGCTTCGAGCTACAAGACTCCGCATTTTATATTTGTGAGAAATCACATTTGAGTCCATAATAAAGTCAATACTGTTAAAAGGGGTGAGGTATCTATGATGAATTGCTGCCTCAAGTGCTTAGAGATAGCCACCAAAAATACTCAGCCATTCTCCCACAAAAGTTCTCTCTCCAAAGCATAAACATCAAAATCAGTGCTACCAAGATCTTTCATTCGGCCCTACCGATTTTCCACGAGACAAAACATTTTCCAAACACTAGAATCTCGGTACCACTAACATTCCATTCGGTGCCACCAAAACCAGTGACCAAGTTTATGGCCTGACGTTTTCAAGAATCGGAAATTCCGAGTCATGGAATCAGTCTCACCGAGATTTGGAAACTCCCTAGATAACCATATCGGTACCACTGAGATTCCTATACCGGTCTCACGGAGAATTCGAAAGTTGCCACATTTTGTGCAAATGAGTGACACCGAGATTCACTTTGGTTTCACCGAGTTGGGAAATAATGTTGTAACGGTTGGATTTTGGGAGATGCCTATATACATCCATCCACCACCTCTCATTCGTAGAGGAAGCACTCAGAACACACATACAATTGACATATACATTTTTCTAAGAGAGAGACACCTACTCATGTGTTGAGATCAAGATATTCCAATCCATCCATTTGAAACTTGATCTCTAGCCTCCCCAAGTTGCTTTCCACCCAATCGATCTCTTTTACCCATGCCAAATCTTTGCGAGAGTAATTCGATGTTGAGGAGACTATCTTTTGAAGCACAAGAGCAAGGATTTCATCGTTCTACCGCATCTATTACTTTTTGGAGGGTGGTGCCTCCTAGATTGGTTAGGTGTCGCTTGGGAGCCTCCTACTTCGTGTTGTGGAGTTGAACCAAGAAGTTTGTAAGGGCAAGGAGATCACCTACTTCGTGAAGATCTACCTTGAGTGAGGCTAGTCCTTCGTGGACATAAGTCGTGATGGAATAGACAAGGTTGCTTCTCCGTGGACCCTTTGTGGGTTGAGCCCTCCATGGACTCGCACGGCTGTTACCCTCCATGGGTTGAAGTCTCCATCAACGTGGGCGTACGATAGCACAACCTATCGGAACAACGCCAAAAATCGTCATGTCAACCTTTGCGTTTGATCTTCCTATCCCTACCCTCCACTTACATGTGCATGTCATTACTTTCCGCTGTTATACTCTTAGACATGCATGTGTAGGGTGTGCTTGAATTACAACAATTGCTAAAACTTGCGCACAACTAAAATTGGGAAAAGGCTAAGTTTATATTTGGTCAAGTTGTCTAATCCCCCCCCCCCTCTAGACATACTTTGGATCCTACACTATCGAAACGAGAAATAGGGTATTTACCTCTTCCGAGAGGGGCATTAACTCATACATCCGAGTGTTATACTTGTGCCGTAGCTAGGATCCACCCCCTCACTTGTACCCCCGATCCTATTGTCAGGCTCGTTCCCTTCACAGTTGCGCCCCGTAAAAGTCGAGGAAGGCACGGAAAAATGGACGCGGGGGCACAGAGAAACCTTGCTCGATGTGAGTCACTAGGAGGACTCGCTCGTCCTCTCACAACAAGGGATCAAGATCACCCTCGTGTGGCGGCCACGATCCCTTGGCTCTCCACCTCTAGCTGGCGGCCCTTGACGATGCGAGACGCCATCCCATCTCCCTGGATCTTCCCCATCGGCGCCCTCGCACTCGAGGAGGACCCGTGCAAGACTTTCTTTGCCCGCTCGGCCTTTGCGGTTGCGCTCCGTGTCACCCTCCGCGGTCGGGTCGGATTTGGAGGAGGGGTGGCAAGGGGAGGATTGATTTTGCGAATGGGCGGAGTGGCGGAGGAGTCAAAAGGAGGGGAATTATATATAGTTATCTCTCTCTCTCTCTCCAGCCACGCCTTGCTCTTATACTCCAAATCAGCGTATTTGAAGTCATCAATCACCGAACGGAGCAAGATCCCGCAAACAGTTTCCTTGAGGCACATGGCGGAAATCCCTACATGGTAATCGAGGTGTCGCGCACACTTACCCACTAACCGTGACACCACCGCTTCCAAGCCTCACCCACGTTTCAATTTCTCTATAATTTCGTGATGTTTTGGCCCGAGTGGATCCCGCGTCCACTTACCAAAAGCGACATGTTTGAGTCCGTCGAATACCCCCTACGGGACCCAGATCACTCGGACGCATACGGACATAATCAAAAGAGTTCCTCTGGGACGCGAGAAGGATCATTCCTTGCTCTTATCCGATCACTCGAAGCCCCTAGCTCGCGTATACGTGAGTCATTAGGATATCTCTCCCGCGAGATGACCGAATGCCACCAGTGGTGCATAGCTGTCAAGCTAGTCGGATCATTCAGAAATCTTCAATGTTGAATCCGTTGCGGCTTCATCTTGGAACCGAGTGAGAAATCCCCTACCTACTTTCTGGACACCTACGAAGCGCCGGAGACGCCCTGAAGTGTCTTTCACTCGACCAATTGAACCTCAATCGATTCGGGGGCTACTAATGGGGTCACCTACCAGGGGTAGGGTCATGGACCAAACATCCAGGGCCCACCTAGGCCCCACATGAACATTAAAGTCTCAGGACTACGGATGCATACCTAGGTCCCACTCGAACACATGGGGTCACTCACACGTCTTCTAGTCAGTCGGACATGCACCAGCACTCGGACAGAGGCAAGCGTGGACGACGAGATAGCTTCAACGGCCAAGAGACTTAAAACCATACATGAAGTGCAATCAAGACCAACGTTAGCAGTAACGGGCATAGTTAGGGATGCAGTTTCTAGTAACGTCTGTAGTTATTCTCATTTAATGCCCTTGTAATGATGCTCGGCGGGTCTTGGCGGACTCTATATAAGCCACCCTCGAGCTTCGTGGCAAAGGTTCAGCATTCATTCTAATCAGACATCCCTAGAGAAAATGCAAGCCTCCGCGCACGAGATGTAGGGTCTTTACCTCCTCCGAGAGGGGCCCAAACTCGCTAAATCCGAGTGACACTTGTGTCGTAGCTAGACACCGCCCCTCATTCGTACCCCTAGTATTCATTGTTAGGATCATTCCCACGACAACGGGGGAAGACCAACTCCGAGAAAAAGGAAAAGTGTGATGCGACGTTAGTTGCCTTGCAAGAAACTTTACAAGGCATGATAACCCAAAAAGAAACAAGAGAGAGGAAGCGTTGGCAAGATAAGAAAAGCAAATGAAGGTCTACATAAAGCTCGAAAGGAAAAACTCGAGATGAAGGCCGAAATACAAGAGAGGAAGTTCGAGATGGAGGTGGAAATACATGCGAAAAAGCTCATAATGAAGGCGGACTTTCAAGCGAAGAAAGTGAAGATCGAGGCTACCAAGTCCAAGACCAAAGAAAAGAAGTGACGCTCGCTTGCATGATAAAGAAGGTGGAGATCATTACGATGAACTTGAGCACGGTGTCCTCGAGGAAGAGGCCTTGGTTTGAGAAGGGGCAAAGGAAGATGCTCGAACTTGATGATTGATCTATGATGGAAAGCATCATCTTTTTTATATGCCGACACATGAGATGCTTGAGCTTGATGATTAATTTATGACGAAAACCAACTTCTTCTTTTATATCGACAAATGTGCCGAGTGAACTGTACACGCTGGTCTTTTAGTTTGAAATGTTAATTTGCTTTAGGATACGGACCAAAAATGATTGGCCGATTGAACGCATCCGTGAGACACAGACCCACAACGAACGTACAGCCGATTAATCGGACAAAAAAACAAATAAAATCAAAGGAAGTGTTTCCCTAAAAGGGCATGTTTCCCTAAAATCAATGTCCGTTTAGATCTGAGTTGCTCTTTGAGCTAGGTACATGACGAGCAGGTAACATCGAACCGACTGACAACAGGACAGCATACGCATGTGCATAAACGATGATTCCAGGGAGGAAGTCAGACCATCCATCCATCTATCTGTCTCCAAGTTGCTGACGGGTACAGGGGGAGCAGCAGCACTCACTGTGCGCATGCGTTCCCGATCATGCGCCATCGCCACCACCACCACCATCCGATCGGGACCATCGGCCCGTCCGCCCCCACTCGCCGACGCGACGACGACCGCTGGGCCTGGGCTAGGCCCTAGCTTAGCCCCCAGCGCTACGCGAATGGAGCGGGGCCTTTTTAATGCGATGGCATGGCATGGCGGGCACATGACGGCACGTGATCCCACGGCGCGTGCGCCGAACAAGCAGGCGGAGCGACGCCGACGCCGACGCCAGCGCCGTCCGTCCCATTCCCGCCACGAGCGCCGCATGGACCGGCCACGCCGCGTCGGGGCGCCCGTGTCGCGGTCCAGTCGTAGCCATCGAGGGCACGCTGAGTTTATCGGCTATGAATTAGATATCATCGGTAGTGCCTGCTCTTTGCATGCGCCACGAGGACGGCGATGCGGCCCACATGGTGGCCCAACCCAGCCGTCCATTATGTTAATCAGAATTCTACATTTAATGTGAGTGTTATTTTTTTTAATGATAATACGTGTCTTATTCATATACTTATCTATACCTATTAATAAAAAAATAGATATTCTTCGTCCGTCTTGCTTTTTTATAGAAATCCCCCTGATATTTCTAACGTTAAACCCGCAGTACATATTAAATGTTTTTAAAATACCCATATGTTTTAAACTGTAACTACAAATTTAACATGTTATATATGGAATTTGATTATAAAAATTTGTAGAATTTGAATATGATGTTATTTTACATGTTAAACATTTAATAAAAAAATTATCTGGGATGCAATTTTAATAAATATTTCGTTATTCGTCTTTCTTTCATACCGGTACTAATCCGGATTGGGGATGAACACGTCAACAAAATCTGTTTGTACTAAACTTGAACTAAACTTTTGTAGGGTAAGACCATATCTGTTTGTGCTCTAACTACGAAGTCTCAGATTATAGACCATTTTTATAAATTAAGAGCTTATGGTTTTATTTTTCTCCCGTTGCAACGCACGGGCCTTTTGCTAGTTAATAAAAATAAAAATAAAAATTGTATATGGACCGACATAACAAAATACAAAAGATAGTAGAATATATGTGAGCTTAACACCAACGACCTTCATCTGCCTCCAGCATCATCACAACAGTCACCGAAGAAAAAAAAATGACGAATCACCTACTCATTTGTGTTCGACGCGGCTCCATTGCTGATATGCAGCTTTGCAGACCTTCAAGATAAGTCACCAAAAGTGAAGTCCTTATTGTTGAATGAAACCGAGACAACACCTCCAATATACCATCAAACTCTAGATATGACACTCCACCACGATTAAATGACGAAGGAGGAAACCATACATGTCATCCATGAACCACAAGGCCAGCACACGTTTCGTCTTTCAGATGTCGTGATGCAGACCACAATATGCATCTGCTCCTGGACTACGTCCCAAGCTCCACGCTGACGTTGGAGAAAACGTCGTCACAACGACGGAGCCCGAGGACACAGGTCCACCATGAAGATGTCGTCGCCGCCACGCCATCCTTGCTTAAACAAACTGGTTTCCGTATCCATCCACAATCATAGGACCGATGACCTCGTCATGAAAGGATCTGAAGAATCTTTATTCAACGGTGTCATCGTCGTCATCAAAGCCAAGACGGCGAACAACCTAAAAACCTAGACTATAAAGACTAAAACGATCCACATGCATGAATCCAATGACACCCCCCCCCCCCCTCCCCACCACCACCACCACCACCACCATCGACGAGCAAGGTCGTCAGCGGAGGAATGCCGCCGGAGGACGACGCTGGAAATTTTTCTCTCCTGACAGCGAATAGGGTTACAGCCGCGAGAAGAAAGTCTAACTTTTTGGACCTGCCTTTTTCCGTACCGCATATGTGAGTGTTACTCGTTTAGTGCCAGAGGGACGGCGTTCACGTGGGATACTCACATACGGCGAGGCTCTTTAAAAAACGTAAGGGTACGTCTGGATGCAAAGGATTTTTGTAGTTTCTCAAACATATCATGGTTTCTGAAAAAACCTTGGTATGAATACTTTGTGAAAAATGATTTTTTTCCACCGGTTGATTATGTACGAACCGTCTGTCATTTTTAAGTTCGTTGCATGATTTTAAATCAACAGTGCAAAGCTAATTCTTTCATGCTCACATTCTATAATTGGTACATTGTTTCAGAAAGGGGTTGTGCAACTAGCCTCGCAAAATGAACACGATCCATATTGCAGAAAAAAAAATCCTGCAATACAGCATATGTTGCAAAAAAAATTAATTCCATAATACAATCCATCTTGTAGAAAAAGGCAACATAAACTCTGTTGCAAATGTTTCTGCAACAAAACCTTTATTGCAAAATGAAAAAAGATGTTTGGCTGATCAATTGTATTAAATCCAAAGGCTACATAACACTCCCATACTTTGTGGTGTTTGGAAGACAAAAAGTATCGTCTTTTAAAATACCATGGTATCTCTTATACCATAGTATTTTTGCAGTATCCAAAAAAGAGGCCCGGGCCTCATTTTCTATAACTGAACTTGAGAGAAATCGGTTGCGCCTCTGGCTCCTGTGTGTATTACCCCCTCCGTCATATAATATACTTCCTCCGTTCCGAAATATAAGACCTTTTAGAGATTGAACTATGAACTACATACGTATGTACATAGACATATTCTAGAGTGTAGATTCATTTATTTTGCTCCGTATGTAGTCTTCTAGTAAAATGTTTAAAAGGTCTTATATTTAGGAACGGAGGGAGTAATAACATTTTAACACTACACTAATATAAAAGAACATCCTTATATTGTGGGACGCAGGGAGTATCTTTTTATAATTGTTGAACTGCTCCTTATTAGTAGGTGTTTCAGGTTAGATGGTTCCACAAGTTGCATCATGTAGATTAGTTTCTATTATACGCATGACATCATCGGTTGGAACATCGACATCATCTAAAACAAAGCTTGCTCAACCCCCCCCCCCTCACCCGTTCTCGGGCAACAAGCGAACCCCCTGACACCCTCTCTTGCGGACCCCTCCCCGTCGTTCTCCCCTCCCGCCGCTGCCGGCATGGTCCGCCAGGCCCTGCTCGCGCGGCACTCGCGGAGGTGGGCCATTCCCCCCCCCCTCCCACCCCCGCGCGCACGTGTAAGGGCCGTGGGAACATACTGATGGCGCTAGTGTGGCTCGACGCTGGGGTTCCCGTGGGCCTCAGGTGCCTTTGATGCGGCAGGGCGGCCGTTAGTCGCGAGGCGGCGCGGTTCTGCTGGTCGTCGGTGTCGCCCGCGCGGCCCAAATGCGGGTCCTTTCTGTTGGAAATATGACCTAGAGGCAATAATAAAATGGTTATTATCATATTTCCTTGTTCATGATAATCATCTATTGTTCATGCTATAATTGTATTAACACGAAACAGTAATACATGTGTGAATAAATAGATCACAATGTGTCCCTAGCAAGCCTCTAGTTGGCTAGCTCGTTGATCAATAGATGATCATGGGCATTAGATGTCATTGATAACGGGATCACATCATTGGGAGAATGATGTGATGGACAAGACCTAATCCTAAGCATAGCACTAGATTGTATTGTTCGTATGCTAAAGCTTTTCTAATGTCAAGTGTCTTTTCCTTCGACCGTGAGATTGTGCAACTCCCGGATACCGTAGGAGTGCTTTGGGTGTATCAAACGTCACAACGTAACTGGGCGACTATAAAGGTGCACTACGGGTACCTCTGAAAGTGTCTGTTGGGTTGGTACGAATCGAGATCGGGATTTGTCACTCCACGTGACGGAGAGGTATTTCTGGGCCCACTCGGTAGAACATCATCATGAGCTCAATGTGACTAAGAAGTTAGTCACACGATGACGTGCTACGGAACGAATAAGAGACTTACCGGTAACGAGATTGAACAAGGTATAGGTATACCGACGATCGAATCTCGAGCAAGTTCTATACCGACAAACAAAGGGAATTGTATACGGGATTGA
The DNA here is from genome assembly GCF_904849725.1 of Hordeum vulgare subsp. vulgare. Taxonomy (NCBI): domain Eukaryota; kingdom Viridiplantae; phylum Streptophyta; class Magnoliopsida; order Poales; family Poaceae; genus Hordeum; species Hordeum vulgare. The sequence continues at coordinate 32,993,281 of NC_058520.1, read as the reverse complement.
TTGAATCCTTGACATAGTGGTTCATCCGATGAGATCATCGTGGAGCAAGTGGGAGCCACCATGGGTATCCAGAACCCGCTGATGGTTATTGGCCGGAGAGGTGTCTCGGTCATGTCTGCGTGTCTCCCGAACCCGTAGGGTCTACACACTTAAGGTTCGATGACGCTAGGGTTATAGGGAATTGTTGTACGAGGTTACCAAAAGTTGTTCGGAGTCCCCGATGAGATCCCGGACGTCACAAAGAGCTCCGGAATGGTCCGGAGGTAAAGATTGATATATAGGATGGATGGTTTTGGACACCGAAAATGTTTCGGACGTCACCGGTAATGTATCGGGACCACCGGGACCACCGGAAGTGGTCCCGGGGGTCCACCGAGAGGGGCCACCAGCCCCAAGAGATAGCATGAGCCAAAAGAGGGAGGGCAACCAGCCCAAAGTGGGCTGGTGCGCCTCCCACAAGGAGGCCCAAGGCGCAGGAGGTGGAGAGGGGGGGAAACCCTAGGCGTTGGTGGGCCTAAGGCCCACCTAGGGGTGCGCCACCCCCTCCCCGTGCCCTGGCCGCCGCAACTCCCATCTAGGGGGGCTGCCGCACCACCTAGGGTGGGAACCATAGGGGTGGCACCCCCTCCCCTCCTCCTCTATATAGTGGGGGGTTTTGGGGCTGTTTTACACACAGTTTTCCATCTCCCTCGGCGCAGCCCTGCCCCCCTTCTTCCTCCTCTCCCACGGTGCTTGGCGAAGTCCTGCCGGGAGACCTCGTCTCTCCATCGACACCACGCCATCGTGCTGTCGGAGATCTTCCCCAACCTCTCCCTCCTCCTTGCTGGATCAAGGTGCGGGAGACGTCACAGGGCTGCACGTGTGTTGAACGCGAAGGTGCCGTGGTTCGGCACTCGATCGGAATCACACCATGATCTGAATCGCCGCGAGTACGACTCCATCAACCGTGTTCTTGCAACGCTTCCGCTCAGCGATCTTCAAAGGTATGAAGATGCACTCACCCCTCTTTCGTTGCTGGTCTCTCCATAGGAAGATCTGAATATGCGTAGGAAAAATATTGAATTTCTGCTACGTTCCCCAACAGTGGCATCCGAGCCAGGTTTTCTATGCGTAGATTCTATGCACGAGTAGAACACAAAAGGTTGTGCGCGATGATTTGTCAATTGCTTGCCGCTACTAGTCTTATTCTTTTTCGGCGGTATTGTGGGATGAAGCGGTCCGGACCGACATTACACGTACGCTTACGTGAGACTGGTTCCACCAACACACATGCACACCGTGCATAAAGGTGGCTGGCGGGTGTCTGTCTCTCCTACTCTAGTCGGATTGGATTTGATGAAAAAGGTTCCTATGAAGGGTAAATAGCTTTGGCATATCATCGTTGTGGTTGTCACTTAGGTAAGAAAGCGTTCTTGCTAGAAACCCAAATCAGCCACGTAAAACTTGCAACAACAATTAGAGGACGTCTAACTTGTTTTTGCAGGGTTTGACATGTGATGTGATATGGCCAAAGTTGTGATGTTGCATGTATGATGTATGATATGATCATGTTATTGTAATAGTTTTCACGACTTGCATGTCGATGAGTATGACAACCGGCAGGAGCCATAGGAGTTGTCTTAATTTATTGTATGAGATGCAACGCCATGTGCTTACTACTTTTACTTCATTGCTAACGGTTAGCTATAGTAGTAGTGATAGTAGTAGTTGGCGTGACGACTTCACGGAGACACGATGATGGAGATCATGATGATGGAGATCATGGTGTCATGCCGGTGACAATGATGATCATGCGATGCCTGAAGATGGAGATTGAAAGAGCAAAGATGATAATGGCCATATCATGTCACTATATGATTGCATTGTGATGTTTATCATGTTTTTCATCTTATTGCTTAGAACGACGGTAGCATAATAAGATGATCCCTCTTAAAATTTCGAGAACGTATTCCCCTAAGTGTGCACCGTTGTGAAGGATCGTTGTCTCGAAGCACCACGTGATGATCGGGTGTGATAGATTCTAACGTTCGCATACAACGGGTGTAAGCCAGATTTACACACGCGAAACACCTAGGTTGACTCGACGAGCTTAGCATGTACAGACATGACCTCGAATACAAGAGACCGAAAGGTCGAACATGAGTCGTATGGTTGAATACGATCAGCATGAAGTTGCTCACCATGGTGACTAGTCCGTCTCACGTGATGATCGGACACGGGTTAGTCAACATGGATCATGTATCACTTAGATGACTAGAGGGATGTCGATTTAAGTGGGAGTTCATACTTAATTTGATTAAATGAACTTAATTGTCATGAACTTAGTCTAAAAGTTGTCTTTATAAATATTGTAGATGGCCAACGTCAACCTCAATTTCAACGCATTCCTAGAGAAAAACAAGCTGAAAGATGATGGTAGCAACTATGCGAACTGGGTTCGCAACTTGAAGCTCATCCTTGAAGCAGCTAAAAAGGCTTATGTCCTTGATACGCCGCTAGGTGACCCTCCCGCTCCCGCATCAGCCTAGGACATTCTGAACGTCTGGCAAACACGGAGTGATGACTACTTTCTGGTTAGGTGTGGCATGTTATACAGTTTGGAAACGGGGCTCCAAAGTCGTTTTGAGCAACACGGTGCATATGAGATGTTCCAAGAGCTGAAGCTAGTTTTTCAAGCTCATGCCCGTGTCGAGAGATATGAAGTCTCCGACAAGTTCTTTAGCTGTAAGATGGAGGAGAAGAGTTCAGTCAGTGAGCACATACTCAAAATGTCTGGGTTACACGGTCGTCTGACTTCACTTGGAGTCGAACTTCTTGATGATGCTATAGTTGACAGAATCCTCCAGTCTCTCCCACCAAACTACAAAGGTTTTGTGCTGAACTACAACATGCAAGGGATGGAGAAGACCATTCCCGAGTTGTACTCGATGCTCAAGTCTGCAGAAGTAGAAATCAAGAAAGAGCATCAAGTGTTGATGGTCAACAAGACCACTAGTTTGAAGAATCGCAAGGGTAAGAAGAACTTCAAGAAAGACGGCAAAGCCGTAGCCGCGCCCAGTAAGCCTAATGCCAAGAAGAAGAAAAAGAATGGACCCAAGCCTGAGACTGAGTGCTTCTATTGCAAGGGAAAAGGTCACTTGAAGCAGAACTGCCACAAATACTTAGCGGACAAGAAGGCCGGCAACGTTAAAGGTATATGTGATATACATGTTATTGATGTGTACCTTACCAGCGCTCGTAGTAGCTCCTGGGTATTTGATACTGGTGTTCTTGCTCACATTTGCAACTCAAAGCAGGAACTGCAGAATAAGCAGAGACTGGCCAAGGACGAGGTGATGATGCGCGTCGGGAATGGCTCCAAGGTCGATGTGATCGCCGTCGGCACGCTACCTCTACATCTACCATCGGGATTAGTTTTAAACCTTAATAATTGTTATTTAGTACCAGATTTGAGCATGAATATTGTATCAGGGTCTTGCTTAATGCGAGACGGCTACTCATTTAAGTCAGAGAATAATGGTTGTTCTATTTATATGAGTGATATGTTTTATGGTCATGCTCCGTTGGTGAATGGTTTATTCTTGATGAATCTCGATCGTGATGTTACACATATTCATAGTGTGAGTACCAAAAGATGTAAAGTTGATAATGATAGTCCCACATACTTATGGCACTGCCGCCTTGGTCATATCGGTGTTAAGCGCATAAAGAAGCTCCATACTGATGGACTATTAGAGTCTCTTGACTTTGAATCATTTGACACATGCGAATCGTGCCTCATGGGCAAGATGACTAAGACTCCATTCTCAGGAATAATGGAGAGAGCAACCGACTTACTAGAAATAATACATACTGATGTGTGTGGTCCAATGAACGTTGAAGTTCGCGGTGGCTACCATTATGTTCTCACTCTCACCGATGATTTGAGTAGGTATGGGTATATCTACTTGATGAAGCACAAATCTGAGATGTTTGAAAAGTTCAAGGAATTTTAGAGTGAGGTTGAGAATCAATGTGACAGGAAAATTAAATGTCTACGATCTGATCGTGGAGGAGAATATTTGAGTCACGAGTTTGGCACACACCTAAGGAAGTGTGGAATCGTTTCACAAGTGACGCCGCCTGGCACACCGTAACGCAACGGAGTGTCTGAACGTCGTAATCGCACTTTATTAGATATGGTACGATCTATGATGTCTCTTACTGACTTACCGCTATCATTTTGAGGATACGCATTAGAAACTGCAGCATTCACTTTAAATAGGGCACCGTCTAAATCCGTTGAGACGACACCGTATGAACTATGGTTTGGCAAGAAACATAAGTTATCGTTTCTTAAAGTTTGGGGCTGCGATGCTTATGTGAAGAAACTTCAACCAGAAAAGCTCGAACCCAAAGCGGAGAAATGCGTATTCATAGGATACCCTAAGGAAACTATTGGGTATTCCTTCTATCTTAGATCCGAAGGTAAAACCTAGTTGCCAAAAACGGATCCTTTCTAGAGAAAGAGTTTCTTTCGAAAGAAGTAAGTGGGAGGAAAGTAGAACTTGATGAGGTAATTACACCTCCTCTCGAACAGGAAAGTAGCGCAGCGCGGGAAATTGTTCTTGTGGCGCGTGCACCAACTGAAGAGAAACTTAATGATAATGATCATGGAGCTTCAGATCAAGTTACTACTGAACCGCGAAGGTCCACAAGGGCACGCTCCGCACCAGAGTGGTACGGCAACCCTGTGATGGAAATCATGTTGTTAGACAACGGTGAACCTTAGAACTATGAAGAAGCAATGGCGGCCCGGATTCCAACAAATGGCTTGAAGCTATGAAATCCAAGATAGGATCCATGTATGAGAACAAAGTATGGACTTTGGTGGACTTGCCCGATGACCGGCGAGCCATAGAAAATAACTTCAAGAAGAATACTGATGCAAACGGTAATGTAACCGTTTATAAAGCTCGACTTGTCTCAAAGGGTTTTCGACAAATTCAAGGAATTGACTACAAAGAGACTTTCTCTCCCGTAGTGAAGCTGAAATGAGTCCGAATCATGTTAGCAATTGCCGCCTTTATGATTATGAAATTTGGCAAATGGACGTCAAAACAACGTTCCTTAACGGGAACCTTAAGGAAGAGTTGTATATGATGCAACCAGAAGGTTTTGTCGACCCTAAGGGTGCTAACAAAGTGTGCAAGCTCCAGCGCTCCATCTACGGGCTGGTGCAAGCATCTCGGAGTTGGAACATTCGCTTTAATGAGGTGATTAAAGCGTTTGGGTTCATACAGGTTTATGGAGAAGCCTGTGTGTACAAGAAAGTGAGTGGGAGCTCTGTAGCTTTCCTCATACTATATGTGGATGACATATTATTGATGGGGAATAACATAGAGATGTTGGAGAGCATAAAGGCCTATTTGAACAAGAGTTTTTCGATGAAGGACCTTGGAGAAGCTGCATACATATTAGGCATCAAGATCTATAGAGATAGATCGAGACGCCTCATAGGTCTTTCGCAAAGTACATACCTTGACAAGATATTGAAGAAGTTCAATATAGAAAACTCAAAGGAAGGGTTCTTGCCAGTTTTGCAAGGTATGAGATTGAGTAAGACTCAGTCACCGACCACGGCAGCAGATAGAGAGAAGATGCGTATTGTCCCCTACGCTTCAGTCGTAGGCTCTCTAATGTATGCCATGTTGTGTACCAGACCTGATATAAACCTTGCCATAAGTTTGGTAGGGAGGTACCAAAGTGATCCCGGTATGGAACACTGGACAGCGGTCAAGAATATCCTTAAGTACCTGAAGAGGACTAAGGAAATGTTTCTCGTTTATGGAGGTGACGAAGAGATCGTCGTAAAGGGTTACGTCGATGCTAGCTTCGACACAGATCCGGATGACTCTAAGTCACAGACCGGATACATATATGTTTTGAATGGTGGGGCAGTGAGCTGGTGCAGCAGCAAGCAAGAAGTCGTGGCAGCATCTACATGTGAAGCGGAGTACATAGCTGCTTCAGAAGCAGCTTATGAAGGAATTTGGATGAAGGAGCTCATCACCGACCTTGGAGTGGTTCCAAGCGCGTCGGGTCCAATGACGCTCTTCTGTGATAACACTGGGGCCATTGCCATAGCCAAGGAGCCCAGGTTTCATCGAAAGACCAAGCACATCAAACGCCGCTACAACTCCATCCAGAACCATGTCCAGAGTGGAGTAATAGAGATTTGTAAAGTACATACAGATCTGAATGTCGCAAACCCGTTGACTAAACCTCTTCCTCGAGCCAAACATGATCAACACCATAATGCTATGGGTGTTCGATACATCACAATGTAGCTAGATTATTGACTCTAGTGCAAGTGAGAGACTGTTGGAAATATGCCCTAGAGGCAATAATAAAATGGTTATTATCATATTTCCTTGTTCATGATAATCGTCTATTGTTCATGCTATAATTGTATTAACATGAAACAGTAATACATGTGTGAATAAATATATCACATTGTGTCCCTAGCAAGCCTCTAGTTGGCTAGCTCGTTGATCAATAGATGATCATGGTTTCCTGATCATGGGCATTAGATGTCATTAATAACGGGATCACATCATTGGGAGAATGATGTGATGGACAAGACCTAATCCTAAGCACGGCACTAGATCGTATTGTTCGTATGCTAAAGCTTTTCTAATGTCAAGTGCCTTTTCCTTCTACCGTGAGATTGTGCAACTCCCGGATACCGTAGGAGTGCTTTGGGTGTATCAAACATCACAACATAACTGGGTGACTATAAAGGTGCACTGCGGGTACCTCTGAAAGTGTCTGTTGGGTTGGTACGAATCGAGATCGGGATTTGTCACTCCGCGTGACGGAGAGGTATTTCTAGGCCCACTCGGTAGAACATTGATACGTCTCCATCGTATCTACTTTTCCAAACTCTTTTTCCCTTGTTTTGGACTATAACTTGCATGATTTGAATGGAACTAACCTGGACTGACGCTGTTTTCAGCAGAATTGCCTTGGTGTTATTTTTGTGCAGAAATCAAAGTTCTCCAAACGTCCTGAAAATTTACGGGGAGCAGTTTTGGAAAATAAGAAAATATCTGTGCCAAGTTCCACCTCACGGGGTGGGCCAGTGGGCCACAAGCCCTGGCTCCGCCACCACCCCCGTTGTGGCGGTGGGCAAGCTTGTGGGCCCACACGGCTTTGCCGCCCCCAATATCAGGTCTATAAGATCCCTTTCGTCCCAGAAAAAATAAAAAGAGAAGTTTTCATCACATTTTCGATACGGAGGCGCCGCCACCACCTGTTCTTCATATGGAGGGCAGATCTGAAGTCCGTCTTGGGCTTCGGAGAGGGGAAATCGTCGCCATCGTCATCATCAACCTTCTTCCCTCTCCAATACCATGAAGCTCTTCGTCATTCGTGAGTAATCTATTCGTAGGCTCGCTGGGCGGTGATGAGTAGGATCAGATCTATCATGTAATCGACTTAGTTTTGATGGGGATTGATCCCTAGTATCAACTATGTTCTGAGATTGATGTTGCTACTACTTTGCCATGCTTAATGCTTGTCACTAGGGCCCGAGTGTCATGATTTCAGATCTGAAATTATTATGTTGTTACCAATATATGTGTGTTTTAGATCCGATCTTGCAAGTTGTAGTTACCTACTATGTGTTATGATCCGGCAACCCCGGAGTGACAATAACCAGAACCACTCCCGGTGATGACCATAGTTTGAGGAGTTCATGTGTTCACCAAGTGCTAATGCGTTGGTCCGGTTCTTTATTAAAAGGAGAACCTTAATATCCCGTAGTTTCCTTTTGGACCCCGCTGCCACGGGAGGGATGGACAATAGATGTCATGCAAGTTATTTTCCCTAAGCACGTATGACGACACACGGAATGCATGCCTACATCACATTGACGAATGGGAGCTAGCCACATATCTCTCCGTGTTATAGCTGTTGCATGATGAATATCATCCAAACAAATCGCCGACCCATTGCCTACGAGTTTGTCCTACTGCTGTTACTTGTCTTGCTCTGCTGCCGCTACTGTTTCTACTGTTGTCACTTGTCTTGTTGTGCTGCTACTACTGTTGCTATTGTTGTTACTTGTCTTGCTCTGCTGCTGCTGCTACTACTGTTGCTACTACCGTCGCTTGCTACTGTTGCTACTTGCTACTGCTGTCACTACTGTTGTTCCTTGCCACTGCCGTTACTCGTTACTTTGCTGTTACTACTTTGCTTGCAGATACTAATCTTTCATGTGTGGTTGAATCTGACATATTCAGCTGCTAATACTCGAGAGTATTCTCTCACCTCCTGTCGTGCGAATCAACAAATTTGGGTTGAATACTCTACCCTCGAAAACTGCTGCGAACCCACGCGCTGGTGGGCCATCAACAACATTCTTCTAGTTTCGTTGCTGGGGATTGCTAGCAGCATTCTTCTGGTGCCGTTGCAGGTGAAGGTTTGTTGTCATCGGCATTCGTCTAGCCATCGCCAGAGATTGCAATCAGCATTTTTCTGGCGCCCTTGCCGGGGAGGTATTGCTATATTCTATGAGTCACTTGGTATTTATATCTGCTGATCACTATGAAGAATCTGAAGGATCCGAAGACCAAAGTCTTGCCCTTAACTACGAGGGGAGGTAAGGAATTGCCATCTAGCTCTGCACTTGATTCACCTTCAGTTATCAGTAAGTTTGCGACATCACCTCCTGCTAGAAATCTTGATATGTCGCCTGTGCTTCATGATGCTTATGATGCTACTGCTAGATATGCTATGCTTGATACTATGCCCGATGATACTATGCTTGATACTATGCCTGATGCAATGCTTGATACTTCTAGAGATGCTATGCTTGATACTGCTTTGCCTGATGATGCTAGAGATGCTATTTTGCCTGATGATGCTATGCTTGATACTGCTAGAGATACTCCTTTGCCTGATGTTCCACTAGGAGTGTTCCTTGATGCTCATATTGCTAGAGTTACTGCCAATGCTCGTGATGCTTTTGAAACTGCCGATACTATTGAGATAGAACCTGCTTTTGCTCCTGCTAGATCTAGCTCTCCTAGATATGAATTGCCTGATATACCTGCGGGTTACGTTATGGAGGGAGAGATAGCTGAGGATTTTCTTGCGTGTAAGGATGCCTATGACGCTGAGAAATTACTTCTCAAGTGGAAGGAAAAATCTCGGGAAGCTAGGATGAAAAATGACCCGAAGTTTGCCACTTCGCCTATCTTTGTCACCGATAAGGATTATGAATTCTCTGTCGACCCTGAGATAATCTCTCTAGTCGAATCTGATCCTTTTCACGGTTATGAGTCTGAGACGGCCATAGCCCATCTTGCCAAACTATCCGAAATAGCCAACCTTTTCACTAATGAGGAGAAGATCCGCCACTACTATATCCTTAAGTTGTTTCCTTTCTCTCTAAAGGATGACGCTAAAGTCTGGTTCACCTCTCTTGCTCCTAGATGTGTGCATAGTCCCCAGGAGATGGTCTATTACTTCTGTGAGAAATATTTCCCTGCCCATAAGAAGCAAGCTGCCTTGCAGGAAATATACAACTTTGCTCAACTCCAATAAGAGAGTCTTCCACAAGCTTGGGGGAGGCTCGTCCAGCTACAGAATGCTTTGCCTGATCTTCCTCTCAAGAAGAACGAGATACTTGATATCCTCTATAACGGACTCACCGATGTCTCTAGAGACTACCTAGATAGTTGTGTCGGTTGTGTTTTTAGGGAACGAACTGTAGAACAAGCGGAGACCCTACTGAATAACCTCTTGATCAACGATAATGCTTGGACTATTCCCAAACCACCTCCTAAGCCAACTCCTAAGAAAAGAGGTATTCTATTCCTCAGTCCCAAAGATATGCAAGAAGCCAAGAAATCTATGCAAGAGAAAGGCATTAGATCTGAAGATGTCAAAAATCTACCACCTATCGAAGAGATCCATGGTCTCGATAACCCGATACAGGTAGTAGAAGTGAATTCTCTGCGTAGGTTTGACGAGAGTGATATTCCTTTTGATAAACCTGCTAGCCTATGCTTTGATGAATTTGACAACTTTGTTGCCAAACAACAGAGTTTCAATGATTATGTTAGCAGACATTTGGAACAAAGTGCTCGTATGCTGAGCCATTTAAGTGCTTGTGTAGACAGAAATGTCAACGATCTGAAGCTTCTGAGTAAACATGCCTCTATGATTACTACTCAGGTAGAACAAGTACTTAAAGCTCAGAATGACTTGCTCAATGAATTAATGACAACTCTGTCAGAGTCATTACTAGAGGAGGCAAGATGACTCAGGAACCTTTGTATCCTGAAGGTCATCCTAAGAGAATTGATCAAGATTCTCAAGGGATCAATGCTGATACACCCAGTCATCCTAAGGAAAAGAAGAAGGATGATAGAAACCTGCACACCAATTCACCAAATACTGTCACACCTGAAGAACCTAATGATGTTTCTGCGTCTGATGCAGAAACACAATCAGGTGATGAACATGAACCTCGTGACAATATGGATAGTGATGTTCATAATAATGCTCAACCTAGCCATGACGAGGATGTGGAAATTGAACCTACGGTTAATCCTGATAATCCACAACCTAAGAGATACGACAAGAATGACTTCACTGCTAGGAAGCATGGTAAAGAAAGAGAGCCATGGGTTCAGAGACCTATGCCCTTCCCTCCTAAGCGATCCAAGAAAAAGGATGATGAGGATTTTGAGCGCTTCGTTGAGATGATAAGACCCGTCTTTCTGTAGATGCGGTTAACTGATATGCTCAAGATGTCTCCATATGCCAAGTACATGAAAGATATCGTGACTAATAACGGAAGATACCAGATCTTGAGATCTCCACCATGCTTGCCAATTACACTTTCAAAGGTGGAACTCCTAAGAAACTTGTGATCCCGGAGTGCCCACTATACCTTACTCCATTAAAGGAAACTACGTAAGAACTGCCTTATGTGACCTTGGAGCCGGTGTTAGTGTTATGACGCTCTCTCTTTATCGTAGACTTGAGTTGGATAAGTTGACACCCACTGAAATTTCTCTGCAAATGGCCGACAAATCAACTGCTTTCCCTATCGGCATTTGCGAGGATGTGCCTGTTGTGGTTGCTAATACCACTATCTTAACAGACTTTGTTATCTTGGATATTCCCGAGGACGATGCCATGGCTGTCATCCTCGGAAGACCCTTTTTAAACACTGCAGGGGCTGTTATAGATTGCAACAAAGGCCATGTCACTTTCCATGTCAACGGTAATGAGCACACAGTGCACTTTCCGAAGAAACAATATCCAGTACATTACATCAATGTTATCGAAAAGACTTCATTGATTCTCATTGGGAGCTTTGAATGCCCTATTCCTCGTGTCAAGATGAAGTATGATTTTCTTGTTGGGGAGATACATATCCCCATTGAGGTGACTTAGTGGCTATTCGAAAATTCTCCGTTCTCTCTTGCGATTCGAGAAGGTTTTGTCATAAGGACTTGATCAATCCCATTGACGGATTTCTTTCGATGACCATGAAACGGATGAATCAAGGAGTCACATACCTCTGTTTTAAGTTTTCCTTTTCTTTTTCTTAGAAGAAAAATGATAGAATTAGTTTAGTTTTTCCTGTTTTCTGTTTTAGCGTCCCGGAGAAAATACCTCAAAAATAAAAGTTCTCCGATGGTCCTGAAAATTTAGTATGATTTTTCTAGAATTTTTTAAAATTTCTGGGCCTGAGAGCTGGCCTGGGGGCCTGACGAGTGGGCCACAAGTCCTGCCACTGCCACCTACCCCCTGGTGGCGGGGTGCAAGCTTGTGGGGCCCACAGGCACCCCCTCCACTCATTCCAGCTCTCAGCCTCTTCTTCCACCTCCAGAAAAAAATTGTTTCGCAGCTCAAACCCGTGTTCTTGCTCATTTCGCTGTGATTTTCGATCTCCTTGCTCAAAGCACCATTCTCCGAACTATTTTGGGGAAATTACTCCTTGGTAAGTGACTCCTCCATTGGTCCAATTAGTTTTTTCTCTAGTGCTTTATCCTTCGTGAATTCTTGCTACCTTGGTGGCCCTGTTCTTGAGCTAGAAAGGTTGATTTTAGCTGGTTCCAAGTAGTTTGAGCGCGTGATAGGGTCTCTAGGCACTAGTAGGAGTAGTTTCTACAAGGTGTGGTGGGTCCTTATTCACTTTTCTCTTGAACTTCAAAAATTTCAGCAAAAGGAAATTATGTTCAGGATGAAGTTTCATGGTGGTTCCTCAAGTAAGAAGGGTCCTCGTCTCTCCTTTCGAGAGCCCGAACCTTTTCAACTAAGGGACGCACCGGTGCAACCATCTGAATGGCCTTCCGATGAGTTCATGATCGAAGCAGGTTTCAAGGATGAGTTTGATGCACTTGTCCGCAATGCCGGGTTAGAAGAATTCCTCTCAGATAAATGTGAACAGTATGCTATGCTCACTGCCTCTTTCGTGCGTAGATTTAAATTTTTAGCTCGCCGTGACTCCTCCATACTGTTTGATCTGTACGATAAATCCTATACCGTGGATCAGGAGGATTTCAATAGGATTTGCAAGATACCCGATTGGGGTAGTGTTAATGATCCTCCTAAGTCCTCGGTCAGAGACTTTGTCTCCAGTATAACTGTTGGAGAAACCAGAGACATCACGCAAGCCACCATAGGAAGCATCCATTTCCCTGCCTTGCACTACCTTGCCCTCTTCATAGGTAGGTGCATTAACGGCAAGGGTGCACATTGTCACCTATGTGCTTCCGACCTTAGTATCCTTAAGAGCGCAGTAACAGGTGACAAGAGCTTCAATATGGGAGCTATAATAGCAAGGAGGCTGAATAAAAATGCCAGTGAGGGGGATTTCTTTGGTGGAGTTTATGCTACACGCTTAGCAAATTTTCTTGGGGTATCCATCCGTCCAGAAGACCCTCCTCTCCATACAGCCTACCTTGATCGTGTCGCTCTAACACGCTACCAATTCCTTGAGATAGATCATGGATCCCTCCTATACCGCTTGATATTTAACCAGCAGGGTGTTTTCCATATTACCCTTCTTGCTCCTGCTTTCTTTGGCTTTCAGGTTAAATGAAGATACTACATAACCATAGGAGAGGCAGGGGAGTATGAGAGGGAGGCGACGGCTGCTCAACTTCGCGAGGCAGCTATTCAGGTAGTGGCTGCAACACTCCCGTATAACACACATTATGACTTTGGGTTTCGCCAGGATCATCCTTGAGAGTAGACCAAGCTAGGCCAAAAGCCTAAGCTTGGGGGAGTACGTGTTCTCACCGACTTTACATTCATGCTTATGCTTTCACTTTGTTAGCCGGTGTTTACACTTTGCCACTGTATTGTCCATGCTATCTTCTTTTCGTTTTCTTGTTTTCTTGTCTTGTGTCCTTTTGAGAAAACCCAAAAATATTTTTCTTTCTTCTTTTGCTTGTTGGGAACTTTCCCATGTAAATGGTTTTCTTTTTCTTTGTGTCAAGGTAGAAGATATTGGTTACAATGTTTATTGGTTCTTGCATGCTTACCTGTTTAGCTTTCAAAGAGCCATATTATTTTGTCTTCTCCTTTGTGTTTGCCTGCAGATTCAGCTTAGTCCAATGCGCTTATTATTGTTCACATCGTTCGATCGTGCAAATGAAAGGCAACAATGATGATATATAATGAAGTGACTGAGACTGAAAAGCTGGTATGAACTCTATCTATTTTATTTTTGTAAATATGACTAGCTTGTCGACCCAGATTTAGCTTTGTTGTGAGAGAACCATGTTTGCAATGAAAACTTAGAGATCATAGTTTCTGATGCCATGCTTATTTAGCTGAGAGCTTATAATGGTTTGTCTTGATTGCCAACATATATTTTGAGATGACTATGATGTAGTATGATAGGATGGTATTCTTCTTTGAATGTTTTAAGTGGCTTGACTTTGCGCATGTTCATGCATGTAGTTGAAACAAAATCAACATAGCCTCTATGGTGTTCGTGTTCATGGTGATTTATATCCTGTTCATGCTTGCATTCAATGTTAGTCAAACTCATTGCATCTTGATGACTGTTGTCGCTCTCTAGTTGGTCGCTTCACAGTCTTTTGCTAGCCTTCACTTGTACTAAGCGGAATACTGCTTGTGCATCCACTTCCATAAACCAAAAAGTTTTCCATGAGAGTCCACCATACCTACCTATTTGCGGTATCTACCTGCCGTTCCAAGTAAATTTGCATGTGCCATTCTCTAAACCTTCAAGAAATAATCTGTTTTGCATGCCCGAACCGCTCATGTGGTGACAGAGGGCTATTGGTATCTTCCATGCTAGGAGTGTTATCCTCGACATGTGTTTATTCACAATCATTCACGAGAAAGGGGTCGGTATTTGGAATGCCCAGTTCCACACTTAAATCGAAAACATAACTGTAAAACAAGACTCCCCCCCCGGATTGATGTTAGTATGGACGGTACCCGAGGATTCGGCTAGCCGTGGAGTGTGATTGATTGGTGGTGGGGGAGTTAAAACTTTACTTTTCTGTTTGGGAACCGCCTATAGCATGAGTAGCATGGAAGATATTGAGAACTCTTGGTCATTGCGTTGACAATGAAAGCATGCCACCCAAAATTATTATCTCTATTTTCAAAGCTTGAGCTCTGGTACCTCTGCAAATCAATGCTTCCCTTTGCGGAGGGCTTGTCTATTTATTTTCCTGTCGAGTCATCCTCCTCTTATATAAGCACCAATTAGAGAGCACCTCTGTCATTTTTATGCTTTGCTTTTGATTGATATTGAGTATGACTATGACTGGATCTTCGTTGCTATGAATTATAATGTTTAGTCAGCCCTTGATGTTTGAAAGTGCTCTGCATTTATGTTTTGCGGTCTTAGAAAGTGCTAGCGAGATACCACCTATTCATATTGCTTCATGCTTGTTTTGATTGAAGTGTTGGTATTTGAAACTCATTATTATTTGCTCGTTAGCTGATTATGCCATTGATATTAGTTTACCGTGAGACCTTTGTGTCATTTTATTATGTAGTTAACTTCTGATCTAGCTGAAATTCTGGTTATGAGTTAGACATAGTTGCAACAACAAGATCAAACAGAGTTTGTCAAAGTTTTTCTTTCTCTCTCAGTTTATCAACTAGGTTGCTTGAGGACAAGCAAGGTTTTAAGCTTGGGGGAGTTGATACGTCTCCATCCTATCTACTTTTCCAAACTCTTTTGCCCTTGTTTTGGACTATAATTTGCATGATTTGAATGGAACTAACCTGGACTAACGTTGTTTTCAGCAGAATTGCCTTGGTGTTATTTTTGTGCAGAAATCAAAGTTCTCCAAACGTCCTGAAAATTTACGGGGAGCAGTTTTGGAAAATAAGAAAAATATCTGCGCCAAGTTCCACCTCAGGGGGTGGGCCAGTGGGCCACAAGCCCTGGCTCCGCCACCACCCCCTGGTGGCGGTGCGCAGGCTTGTGGGGCCCACACAGCTCTGCCGCCCCCAATCTCAGGTCTATAAGATCCCTTTCGTCCCAGAAAAAATAAAAAGAGAAGTTTTCGTCACGTTTTCGATACGGAGGCGCCGCCACCACCTGTTCTTCATTTGGAGGGCAGATCTGGAGTCCGTCTTGGGCTCCGGAGAGGGGAAATCGTCGCCATCGTCATCATCCACCTTCTTCCCTCTCCAATTCCATGAAGCTCTTCGTCATTCGTGAGTAATCTATTCGTAGGCTCGCTGGGCGGTGATGAGTAGGATAAGATCTATCATGTAACCGAGTTAGTTTTGATGGGGATTGATCCCTAGTATCCACTATGTTCTGAGATTGATGTTGCTACTACTTTGCCATGCTTAATGCTTGTCACTAGGGCCCGAGTGCCATGATTTCAGATCTGAAATTATTATGTTGTCACTAATATATGTGTGTTTTAGATCCGATCTTGCAAGTTGTAGTTACCTACTATGTGTTATGATCCGGCAACCCCGGAGTGACAATAACCGGAACCACTCCCGGTGATGACCATAGTTTGAGGAGTTCATGTGTTCACCAAGTGCTAATGCGTTGGTCCGGTTCTTTATTAAAAGGAGAACCTTAATATCCCGTAGTTTCCTTTTGGACCCCGCTGCCATGGGAGGGATGGACAATATATGGCATGCAAGTTCTTTTCCCTAAGCACGTATGATGACACACAGAATGCATGCCTACATCACATTGACGAACGGGAGCTAGCGACATATCTCTCCGTGTTATAGCTCTTGCATGATGAATATCATCCAAACAAATCACCGACCCATTGCCTACGAGTTTATCCTACTGTTGTTACTTGTCTTGCTCTGCTGCTACTACTGTTGCTACTGTTGTTACTTGTCTTGCTCTGCTGCTACTACTGTTGCTACTGCTGTTACTTGTCTTGCTCTGCTGCTACTACTGTTGCTACTGTTGTTAGTTGTCTTGCTCTGCTACTGCTGCTACTACTGTTGCTACTACTGTCGCTTGCTACTGTTGCTACTTGCTACTGCTCTCAGTACTGTTGTTCCTTGCCACTGCCGTTACTCGTTACTTTGTTGTTACTACTTTGCTTGCAGATACTAATCTTTCAGGTGTGGTTGAGTCTGACAAATTCAGCTGCTAATACTCAAGAGTATTCTCTCACCTCCTGTCGTGCGAATCTACAAATTTGGGTTGAATACTCTACCCTCGAAAACTGCTGCAAACCCACGCGTTGGTGGGCCGTCAACAACATTCTTCTAGTTTCGTTGCCGGGGAGTGCTAGCAGCATTCTTCTGGTGCCGTCGCAAGTGAAGGTTTGTTGTCCTCAGAATTCGTCTAGCCATCGCCAGGGATTGCAATCAAACATCATCATGAGCTCAATGTGACCAAGAAGTTAGTCACACGATGACGTGCTACGAAACGAGTAAAGAGACTTACCGGTAACGAGATTGAACAAGGTATAGGTATACCGACGGTCGAATCTCGGGAAAGTTCTATACCGACAAACAAAGGGAATTGTATACGGGATTGATTGAATCCTTGACATCGTGGTTCATCCGATGAGATCATCGTGGAGCAAGTGGGAGCCACCATGGGTATCCAGACCCCGCTGATGGTTATTGGTCGGAGAGGTGTCTCGGTCATGTCTGCCTGTCTCCCGAACCCATAGGGTCTACACACTTAAGGTTCGATGACGCTTGGGTTATAGGGATATGTTATACGAGGTTACCGAAAGTTTTTCGGAGTCCCCGATGAGATCCCGGACGTCACGAGGAGCTCCGGAATGATCCGGAGTAAATATTGATATATAGGATGGATGGTGTCCGGAAATGTTTCGGGCGTCACCGGTAATGTACCGGGACCATCCACCGAGAGGGGCCACCAGCCCCAAGAGGTAGCATGGGCCAAAAGAGGGAGGGAAACCAGCCCAAAGTGGGTTGGTGCACCTCCCACAAGGAGGCCCAAGGCGCAGGAGGTGGAGAGGGGGGAAACCCTAGGCGCTAGTGAGCCTAAGGCCCACCTAGGGGTGCGCCACCCCCTCCCCCTGCCCTGGCCGCCGCACCTCCCATCTAGGGGGCTGCCACACCACCTATAGTGGGAACCCTAGGGGTGACACCCCCTCCCCTCCTCCTACATATAGTGGGGCTTTTGGGACTGTTTTACACACAGTTTTCCATCTCCCTCGGCGCAGCCCTTCCCCCCTTCTTCCTCCTCTCCCACGGTGCTTGGCGAAGCCCTGTCGGGAGACCTCGTCTCTCCATCGACAGCACGTCGTCGTGCTGCCGGAGATCTTCCCCAACCTCTCCCTCCTCCTTGCTGGATCAAGGTGTGGGAGACGTCACCGGGCTGCACGTGTGTTGAACGCGGAGGTGCCGTGGTTAGGCACTAGATCGGCATCACACCGCGAGTACGAATCCATCAACCGCGTTCTTGCAACGCTTCCGCTTAGCGATCTTCAAAGGTATGAAGATGCACTCACCCCTCTCTCGTTGCAGGTCTCTCCATAATAAGATCGGAATATGCGTAGGAAATTTTTTGAATTTCAGCTACGTTCCCCAACACTTTCGGGCCCCATATCAACTGGGACGGGCCAAGGGCTCGATGCGTGGTGATGCTGCTCCCTGATGATGGTGGCGAGGAGGTGGTGATCTGCTGGCGATGGCTTCTTCGCCGGCCGGTGAGCTGCAACGTGGCGGCAGGGACGGTCCAGACCCATCTGGGTCCAGTCGGGCCAGTCGGTGTGTGGTAAGCCCGTGTCGTTGCACTCGGTTGGCTACGTTGTGGCGATGGAGGATGTCCCCTCCCATCGGTTGTGTTGTGGATGCCCCCGAGACCACTGTCTCTACTTCCATACTCAAGGTCTCGCGTCGATGGCCTCAGTGAGACTACGAAGTTTGTTTGGTAACCGCGGTGGCACATGCTGGTGGACGTTAAGTGTGGTGGTGCACTTTGGATCGCCCGGGATGGTGGGGGTTGGGTCGGTAGAATCCCTGGCGGCTCATCACGCTCCGATGGGCGACGCGTGCGGGCGCCGCCCGGCCTTCCTGAAAGGCATCAGATATACCCCTCCTCCAGTGCCCCCACATACCGGGGGAAACCCTAGGACTAGCCCGGGCAGCACTAGCATCATTGTCAAATTCCTTCTTGAAGGTCTTGCTCGGTATGCGGCGTTTTGGAGTGCTAGGAGCGTGGTGGAACTTCTTCGGATGGTGCAGCGGTTCTTGGCCATTTTTTGCTTCGTTGATCTATCGGTGTCGGCATTTGTTTATCTTTCTTTATTTTATTTTTTCCCTTTTGGGTTTGTTTGTGCTGCCGTCCTAGCAAGCTGGATGTATGAAAGGTTGCTTGATAATATAAAGTGGGGCTCAATGATTAGATCAATTTGTGCATGCATTGGGCAGACGGTTTTACACATGCATCAACTCAGCTACACTTAAGGTGCTAGGTGGAGCTCACAAAAATACGGCGCCAAAAGTGTCGGTGGTTTTTTCAATACTAAGGAAAACTAACTACATTTTATAGAAACCAATGTATTCATTGGCCAAGCAACAAAATAGTCCAAGCAATGAAATACAAAGGTTTTAGAATACTTTGGTTTTTACAGAACTTAGTTCGCACGTAAGGCTGTAATTTTAGAGCATCTCTTGCACATCCTGCAAACGGGCGCCCCAAAAAATCCATATGAGGGATCCCGCAAAAACATTTTGTGGTGAGGCTAGCGCTCGGTCGAACAAATCCTGCAAACGCGTCCAGCAAAAACTTTACGGGATTGTTCAGCCGGACCGCTCACCGTATCGCAATTTTTTTTTGCATAACTTCAAATAAATTGCACATTTCAACAAATCTAAATATAAATTTAACATAAATGGTCTAAAAGCAAATCACAATATAACAATAGTAATCTTTACAACAAATGTTTGAAGTCAAATAATTATTACAACACCATATTGTTAAAATCTCACACGAATAAAAATGCATACAAATGGGGATCTATCTCCCCCATAGAGCTGCCACCAATGCTCAATAAGATCATTCTAGAGTTGGTGGTCCATGTCACGGTTCTCAATCTTGCGGTAGGTCTCATGAAATGCACTGATCTTATTAGGCTGGTCATAGTTGGGAGTATCATATAGTTGTATCATGCATATGATACTATTGTATGATACTACCTTCATAGTGCATAGTATCATAAAGTAGTATCATAGATGACCTTATTTATTGACATGCATGACACATATTAGCATACTCCCTCCTTTCCGGTTTATAGGGCTCATCTCAAAATTTTCAGATTTCCATTATATTAGGCTAATTTTGAGTCTAATTAAGTTAAAGTGCTTTGAGACCCACGCCATATTTAATACATAGAGTTTAGAAAAAGGAGATGAGTGGCTATGCATACATCGTTTTCTACATCCACTATCCAAGTCCAATGAAAAAGAGGATGCTACAGTTATTGCCTTGGAAATTGAATATGTGAGAAATATTTAATTGAGTAGTTAAAACTAGTGTCATCCACTTACAATTCACCTTGGTTGATGAGATTTCATATTTGAGCCGTGTAAACCGGAAAGGAGGGAGTAGCATTTAACATGTTACGGTATCTACCTATGTTACTCTAATCCTCTCTCTCTTCTTTAATTATCTGCCACATCAGCATGTTTGCTAGTCCCAAGTATATGATACTGGATTAGTTACTCACACTATGGCCAGCCTTAGCGTCTGCGACAAACTTCACACGGTTACCAACATTGTCATAGTTGTATTCCAAGTCCAAATCCCCCTCATTCTTAACGATCATATTGTGTAATATTACACAAGCAGTCATGATGTTTTGGAGGGATTTTTATCCCAGAAGCGAGCAGGATCTTGAACAATGGCAAACCGAACTTGCAACACACCAAATGCTCTCTCAATATCCTTTCGACAAGCTTCTTGTGCTTCAACAAAAAATTGTGTTTCTTGATTTTGGGTTCACTAATGGTCTTCACAAATATTGACCATGAAGGATAAATACCATCGGTAAGATAATATCACATGGAATAGTCATGCACGTTGATGGTGTAGTTGCAAGCCGGAGCTTTGCCACTAGCTTGCTGAGCAAATAAATGAGATCGTTGCAAAATGTTGATATCATTAAGAGACCCCGACAAACCAAAGAAGCAATGTCTGAAAGGATCGATATGGTTGACTAGAGGGGGGTGAATAGGCAACGACCACTTCTTAATTAATCTTAACAAGTTAGGGTAGGCAACATACGGGTTCACTAAAATAGCAATAATGAGGTGAACCTATATGATGCTAACAACAAGAACAACTAAGACAAGTAAGAGATAGACAACAACATAAGCATACACGAAGTAAAGGTTAGAGATAACCACAAGTGGAACCAATGAAGACGAGGATGTGTTACCGAAGTTCCTTCCCTTTGACAGGAAGTACATCTCCGTTGGAGCGGTATGGAGGCACGATGCTCCCCAATAAGCCACTAGGGCCACCGTATTCTCCTCACGCCCTCGCACGATGCAAGGTACCGTGATTCCACTATAGGTGCCCTTGAAGGCGGTGACCGAACCTTTACAAACAATGTTGGGGCAAACTCCACACAAAGCTTGGAGGCTCCCAACAAGACCACGAAGTTTCACCACAATGGAATGTGGCTCCGAGGTGACCTCAACCGTCTAGGGTGCTCAAACACCCAAGAGTAACAAGATCCGCAAGGGATTGGTGGGGGAATCAACTTTTCTCTTGGTGGAAGTGTAGATCTAGGCCTTCTCAACCAATCCCTAAAGAATCAAAAAGTTTGATTGGCTAGGGAGAGAGATCGGGCACCTTTGAGCTTAGGGAGCAACAATGGAGCTTGGGAGGGTCAAAGGTAGTGTTCTACAGCAAGAAGAACCCCTTATATAGTGGGGGGGGGAATTCAACCGTTTTCCCACTCACAGCCCGAGCCTAGCGGTACTACCGCTCGGTGCAGAGGTACTACTGCTGGGCCCATGGTAGTGTAGAAGCACTACCGGGCCAACCACCGCCAAGAAAGTCTTCGCAAAAAGGTTCGACGAAGTACAGCCGCTAGGAAGGCGGTACTAAGCACCTGGAGCGGTACTACCGCTGACCAGGGGCGGTACTACCGCTAGCACAGTGGTACTACCGCTAGGTCTAGTGGTACTACCGCCAGTTCCAGCGGTACCACCTCTAGGCCCAGCGGTACCACCGCTAGGCACAGCGGTACAACGCTGAGAGACCTTTTGCTTAGATGAGATAAAAACAGGGGCGGGAGCCACTCCAAAGTTGCACGTAAGGGGAAAGGAGATAAAGTGTGTGCGTGCAAAATTGATTCCACCCAAACCTTTCCATTACGGGTCCCCTCTTAATAGTATGGCGTTCCTCTGATTCAAAGAAGGAGAATCGTAGAGTACACCGTGCTTCTGTTCCATGGAAAGAGGGGGCGAGTCGTCTTGTGGTGTTGACATGTGTTATATGAAATCTTAACACACACGATTAGTCCTTTGCGGTACTGTCATCAATCACCAAAATTACTTAGGCATAAAATATGCCCTAACAATCTCCCCCTTTTTGGTGGATTGATGACAATACCGGATTTGCACAGTGAATAGCATGTGAACATAAAGATAGTGGTATAGAAAATTAAGGAGCATATGACTCACAGCATATGGTAGAAATAAATCTCACACTAGTTCAAGTCTCACATCACACAAAGCAAAGATAGCAAATAAGAGCAAACCAAGTTCAAAGCAAACATGATAAGATAAGCAAAGCTCAAATCTCAAATCTAGCTCCTAGACTCCCCCCCTTTGGCACAAGACACCAAAAAGGGGCACACCTAATGACACAGGTGGTCACTCCTCATCCTCATCAGCCCCAGACTCGTCCGTGGCATCCGGATCATCCTGCTCCTCCTCATTGTCCTCCTCAGACGCCTCCTCCTCTGCATCAGACCACTGATAACCTTGAGCCCGCATCCAAGCAGACTCTGGAGTGATGTCGTCCTCTGAGCCGCTGGAGATATCAACATCAAGTGTCCTCAGGACACGCTTGTGCCTCTGACGGTTCTCCTTATGGGCCACATGAGTCTGATACTGTCCCTTGGCCTGCATACAAAAGAGAATCTTCATTTTATCCTTCAGTTTCACTTCCCAAGATGGCATAGCAGAAGATTGGGACTGAGAAGCGGGGCCTGTGTCAGCAGCAGTCTCTGTGTCAGTGTCCATGTGTTGAGACGAAGTGGATGGGTTGGCCCATTTGTCTTTGATGCGGATCCTGCTAGGATCGTGCACAAAGTAATCAGCCTGAAGGTGGAACTCCTCAATCAAATAGACGTCGTGCCACCTCTGGCGAATATAGGCAAACAAGTAGGGCCCGTAGATGGGAACCTTGCGGTTCATGATGCAGTTCCAGAGCTCATTGAACATCACGTCAGAAATATTGAGAGGGGCAGATTCCTTAGTCCTAGCCTCCTCACAAAGCAGAAGCATCTCAGCTAGATAACCATGCACCTCGTCAAAGTTGCCAATGCGAGGAAAGAGAGTGTTGCGGAAGATCCGATGCATGATATCCAGATGCTTGGGGAGCACACCTTTCTTCACATAAAGTTGTTGCAGCCTGTCCTTGGGGGTGGTAGTAGATGAAGATGGAGCATGAGGACGCAACCCAAGAGGATTGTCAGCTCCCTGAAAGTCGACCTTGAGAAACTTCATGAATTCTGACCAGGAACCTGTCATCTTCTGAGTACCAGTCATCCAAGTCATGGTGCGCTCTTCATCAGGTGAGAAGTGAATAGTGACATAGAATTGGGCCACAACATCTGGATCAAAGTCGCGCTTGAAGGTGATGATGTCCTTAATGCCAAGCTTGTCAATCAAAGAGAGAGCCTCACCAAAGTAATCTGGGTTCCGCTGAAGGTGAGCCAAGTCAATCCACTGAACTGGAACAAACATCTTCTTGAAGTGCTTGATGATGTCGCGATAGATCCTGTAGTGATCCCGTGACCAAACATGCTCGACATCCTTGATCTAAGGCTTCTCTTCTAGATAGGTATTGCGGGTGCGGAACCGCAAAACATCCTTAGGGGGCATAGTGCGAACGTTGATCCCCTTGTCCTTGTGAGCTATCTTATTGGAAGACTTCTTTTTGGGATGCAGACCGGAAGTGGCGGAGCCCTCTGGAGCATCTGGAGTGCGACACTGCTTCAGCTGGGTGTCCCATGGGGGATTCGAGCGGCGAGCACCACCTGTGACACACAAGACACACACCAAAAAAGAGCGACAGGAGGAGTCAAGGCAATGAACAAAAAGAGGCATAAAAGTAAACTCACATTGCCAAGAAAATGGAAAACAAAAAAAAATCCTCCTGGCGGTAGTACCGCTACACCTGGCGGTAGTACCGCTGGGGTCCTAGCGGTAGTACCGCTACCCCTGGCGGTAGTACCGCTGGGGTCCTAGCGGTAGTACCGCGACCCCTGGCGGTAGTACCGCTAGGGGGTTGACTTTCAGATCTGAATAGAAAAAGACCCATAGGAACGGCTAGATTGGATTTACGAGGGCCATGGGTACTGCATAGAATCACTACAAAAACCACCATAGCCCTAAACACATGAGGATCTCAAGAATCATCTAGATAAAGACATGCCTAGTCAAGAGGATCCAAGTTTTAGATCTAATCCAAAATAAGAGAAAAAGTGCTTGATCTAAAGCATGAAGAACCTTGAGCATGTCAATATAAACGCAATGAATCATAGGACCTACACTCCCCTAGAATATCTCCTTCGTTCCATCCAAGAACGAAGAACAAAACCATAGTCATGGATCCAAATCACCAATGCTCCTACCCCTAGAACAAGAAAATACCAATCAAGAGAATAAAGGGAGGAGCTTTACCGAAGTCCATGCACTTGGTGGAGGAAGGAGGAGTGGAGCAAACCTTCCAACTCAACGGAGAGAAGGGGCTCCACAGATAGAGATCCAAATAGGGGGAGTTCGGGGTTGGGGAAGGGAGAGCCACGAGGAAGAAGAAAGAGGGCAGAAAAACGCCCCCCTCCTTTATATAGTCCAAGGGGTACGGGCCAGCGGTAGTACCGCTGGGGTCCTGGCGGTAGTACCGCTACCCTTGGCGGTAGTACTGCTGCCTGTAGCAGTAGTACCACTGGGGTCCTGGCGGTAGTACCGCTCCCCCTGACGGTAGTACCGCTCCCCCTTGAGACAGCCCTAAAAGCCCTAGTCAGGTCGTGGTAGGCTGGGGTCCTGGCAGTAGTACCGCTATCCCGATCGGTAGTACCGCTGGGGTCCTGGCGGTAGTACCGCTAAAAATGACACAACGAGATATAGGATTGCATGATAAGGATGTGGGCAAACGACAAGTCAGTGTAATAAGAAGATAGCACCAGCAAGATATACTGACTCGTCATTTTGTATCCTTTCTTCCATATGAGAGAAAGGTGGGGGTGGTGGCCGAGGCCACCTATGTTTGACACAAAGGTATGACACCGCGAAGAATTATCCTTGGGTTCATGACCAACGCTCGTCTTTGAAGCACAAGTGCCATTTGGTAATGGCTAAAGTGAAAGACTTGATCAATTTATGCATAATGGGGGGAGGAAAAGTTCATTGAGAGAACAACACTCCCCCTATTTCCATCCCTACATCTAGAACAAGATCGAATGCATAGTGAGGTGCAAAGTGCCTAGCTTCAATCCACATTACTTGAATCAATGATATTTAGCTCATGCCTTAACTCTCGGAACCTTGCTTCATCTAGGGGCTTAGTGAAAATATCTGCAAGTTGATCTTTAATGTGGATGAAGTGAACCTCAATATCACCAAGCTTGATATGTTCATGAATGAAGTGATGGCGAATATCAATATGCTTGGTCTTGCTATGTTGCACTAGGTTGAGGGAAATCTTGATAGCACTTTGATTGTCACATAGAAGAGGCACTTTGTCACAAGTGACACCATAATCCTTTAAAGTTTGCCTCATCCATAGCAATTGTGCACAACAACTTGCAGCTGCCACATACTCAGCTTCGGTGGATGATAGTGAGACACAATTCTGCTTCTTTGAAGACCAACTTACCAGTGAGCGACCAAGGAATTGGCATCCTCCAGAAGTTGACCTCCTCTCCACACAATCTCTTGCCCAATTTGAGTCAGAATAGCCCACTAGGTTGAAGTTTGCTCCTTTGGGATACCATAGACCAAAGTTTGGGGTATGAGCCAAATATCGAAAGATTCGCTTAACAGCCATATAATGACTTTCTTTTGGTGCGGATTGAAACCGTGCACATATCCCTACACTCAACATAATATCTGGTCTAGATGCACAAAGGTAAAGGAGGGATCCAATCATGGAGCGATATACCTTTTGATCTACTGCTTTACCATTGGGATCACTGTCAAGCTTGCATCTTGTTGGCATGGGGAACTTGACCGGCTAGACATCTTCAAGCTCGAACAGTTTGAGCATGTCTTGAGTGTACTTGGCTTGTTTGATGAAGGTCCCTTCTAGGCCTTGTTTAATCTCGAATCCGAGGAAGAACTTCAACTCTCCCATCATGGACACCTCAAATTTCTCGGTCATTAGTGCAGCAAATTCTTCATTGAAGGAAATGTTAGGAGAACCAAAAATAATATCATCAACATATAGTTGGCATATGAACAAATCCCCTTTAACCCTCTTAGTAAAAAGAGTGGGATCTATCTTCCCAATTTCAAACCCACGATCTTGTAACAACTCAGTAAGATACTCATACCACGCATGTGGGGCTTGTTTCAGGCCATAGAGTGCCTTATTAAGTTTGTACACATGATTGGGGAGCTTGGGATGTTCGAATCCCGGGGGTTGTTTGACATAGACCAACTCATTTAAAGGACCATTAAGAAAGGCACTTTTCACATCCATTTGTTGTACTTTGAAATTATGATGAGAAGAAAATGCAAGCAACATGCGAATAGATTCTAGACGAGCAACAGGGGCAAAGGTTTCACCGTAGTCGATACCCTCGACTTGGGAGTAGCCTTGAGCCACCAATCTTGCCTTGTTTCGAATCACAATCCCATTGGCATCTTGCTTGTTTTTGAAAATCCATTTGGTCCCGATGACATTATGTTCCTCCTTTGGTCTTGGCACTAAATCCCAGACTTGATTACGCTCGAAGTTGTTAAGTTCTTCATGCATGGCCATAAGCCAATCCTCATCATCAAGCGCTTCCTGTACCTGTTGAGGTTCACAATACGAAACAAACGCGTGATGCTCACAATAATTCCAAATCTGTTGACGGGTGGATACTCCCTTTTTTAAACTGCCAAGTACATTCTTCATAAGATGTGACTTGACTCTGAGCTTGTTCGCAATCTTGGCTGCTCGACGCTCCAAGAGTTCTTCATTGGATAACTGGGGAGCATCGACTTCTTTACTTTGCTTGCCCTTGCGTCTTGAACCTCCCTTGGCACCGGCTGTTGGTGCTGCACAAGGGAATTGCGAGACAGTATCCTGATCATCTAGACTTTCGACTTGAGCAGGTTCACTTGTTTGTCCTTGTACTTGTGGTTGCTCTTGATCTTGATCTTGTGCTTCTATTTGGTCTGGATCTTGTGGTTGCACTTGATCTTGATCATGAGCAGGTTTGGAACCTTGGGTAAGTGCTTGAATATCATGGGACACATCACCATTGTTGGGCAATTGATCTTGACCTTGAGCTTGTTCAACTTGTTGAGAGTCTTCTCTTTGTTCATCAGAAGCATGTGGGGCTTGTGGGGGTGATGGCTCCACTTGAGTAGAGCATTGTCCTTCTCCTTCGGCCACAAGGGGTTCCTCAATGGGGAGTATTTGACCAATTCCCATTCTTCTTATGGCTTGGGGAGGAATTTCATCACCTACATCACAAAGACCACTTTGCTCCACTTGGGAGCCATTATTTTCATCAAACTCCATGTTACACGTCTCTTCAATGATTCCGGTGGACTTGTTGAGGACACGGTAAGCATGAGAGATTGTAGCATAACCAACAAAGATGCCCTCTTGTGCTCTAGAATCAAATTTAGCTAAACGTGCACCTTTCTTGAGAATGAAACACTTACAACCGAATACCCGGAAGTACTTGAGATTGGATTTGTTTCCAGTGAGAATCTCATATGGAGTCTTGTTCAAGCCTTTGCGGGTATAGAGCCGATTGGACGCATGACATGCTGTGTTGATGGCCTCATCCCAAAAGTTATATGGAGATTTGAATTCCGCCATCATTGTTCTTGCAACATCCATCAAAGTCCGGTTCTTCCTTTCTGCCATGCCATTTTGTTGAGGGGTATATGCTGCTGAATATTGATGCTTTATTCCCTCATCACCTAGAAACTCATCCAAGGTGTAGTTCTTGAACTAGGTGCCGTTGTCACTTCTAATCATCAAGATCTTTGCTTCATG
Source organism: Hordeum vulgare subsp. vulgare (assembly GCF_904849725.1). Lineage (NCBI taxonomy): Eukaryota > Viridiplantae > Streptophyta > Magnoliopsida > Poales > Poaceae > Hordeum > Hordeum vulgare. The sequence goes on along the minus strand of NC_058520.1, from coordinate 32,965,350 downwards.
TTGACGTTGAGCTTCATTAGCAAAGTTGATGACAGTTTGTTGAGTCTCACTCTTCCTTTTGAAGAAATATACCTAGGTGTATCTTGAGTATCATCAACAATCACCAAGCAGTACTTTCTGCCTCCAAGACTATCAAATGATGGAGGACCGAACAGATCCGTATGGAGGAGCTCCAATGGCCTCTTAGTGTAAATGAGAGTCGTTGGACGATGAGCAGTTTCATGAATCTTTCCTTCAATGCAGGCACTGCAAGCACGATCTCTAGCAAAACTCACATTTGCTAGTCCACGAATATGGTCCCCTTTGAGAAGACTTTGCAAAGATCTCATATTGACATGAGCTAGTCGGCGATGCCAAAGCCAGCCCACATCAACTTTAGCCATTAAACACGTCGTAGTCTTAGTGGGTCGCTTTGAGAAGTTCACCACATAAAGACCATTTTCGACATATCCAACATAGGCTACTTTAAGAGTCTTGCTCCACAGGAGGACCACGGTATCAAGATTAAAGAAAGTGGAAAAACCCATAATTGCAAGTTGACGAACTGAAAGTAAATTGTAGGCAAGAGACTCAACAAGCATGACCTTCTCAATAGATAACTCTTGAGAGATGACCACCTTACCAAATCCCAATACCTTTGACGAGGATGCATCAGCGAATTGGACATGGGTGGGCATAGATGGAGAAGGATGCACATCCACCACTAAGTCCTTGCTTCCGGTCATATGATTTGTTGCTCCACTATCGAGCAACCATGACACCCCACCGGAAGCAAACTCCTGCAATAGATCAAGGCTTGGTTTTAGGTACCCATTTTTTAATGGGTCCTTTAATGTTAGAGACAAGGGTCTTAGGAACCCAGATAGCCCATTCAATGGACTCATAGTGAGAACCAACAAATCTGGCATAAACATGCCCATCACCAGCACGACATAAGACATAGGAAGGATTGAGTTTGCCGGCTGTGTTAGTAGGAATGGTTTTGCCCTTCTTGACGTTACCATCATCCACCTTGTTCCTGTTGACCTCCTGAGTCCCTTCGCCCTCTTTGACAAAGATGTCCATGAGGGTAGGGGATCGTTTGTTTCTGTTCCTCCTTTTTCCTTTTGACTTGGAGGTAAGTCCAAGTCCCTCCTTTCCTACAACACCCTTTTGATTGCTCAAGAGGTCGTTCAGGCTCTTCTCACCTTGTATGCATGCCACAAGGCCCTTCTCAAGTTTCTCCTTTAACTTGGCATTTTCCTCCACAAGATGTACATGCTCACAACAAGGATTAGTTGTACAAGCATTATCAATTAACACAAAGGGGGGACAAGTAGATATCTCCTTGGTAAGCTTTGCTTGGAGTTGATCATGAGACTCTTTCAAAGAGAAATGAACACCTTTCAAGACCTTGTGAGCCTTGTCAAGTGTGTCAAACTCCACTTTGAGTCTGTCATGGCCAACCCCAAGAGCATACTTTTCAGACTTAAGCATACGAGTAAGAACAATATCATGATCTAGTTTCTTTTGCATTTTAGCGTAGTCATCGTTGTATGACTCCTCAAGAGCCAAACGAAGAGTGCACTCTTTTTCTAGTGCAATATATAATTCAGCAATTTCATCGGCATAGTCACGACTATGTCCCTGAAACTCAGAGATGGTCTCCTCATGAGACTCGATGAGGTCATTGGCCTCACCCAGTTGTTCCAAGAGAGCAACAAAATGCTTCTTGGATTCTCCCTTAATAGTGCATAGAAATTTGTCAAGATCATGCTCATTAAGTTCCCCAACATCACTATCATCAACACAATTTAACAATGAAGGAGCAGTAGCGATGTTGGTCTTAATGATGGGGGTTACCTGATTGATACCTTTTTCCATGAGGCACTTGGCGATGTGGTTCTCGTTGGGGGCGTTGAAGAGAGACACCTTCTTGGGAGAGGGGGTGGCAATAGCAACAGTTGTCGTTGCCACCATATCATCATCATCATCATCATCGTAACGGTACTCTTCAAGGACCACCATGCCCTTTGGGTGGGGTTTCTTCACAAAGTTGTTGTTGATTGGGAATGACTTGGTTTTGTCTTTGCGAATGAGCTTGCCCCCGTTGTGTTCCCTTTCTCATAGGGACATTCGGCCACGAAGTGACTCACGTTACCACAGTTATAGCATGTCCTCACTCGTTGCTTGGGTTTGAACCCACTTGAGTTGTTCTTGGTGAAGGTGGGTCTTGAGTTCCTCTTGTTGCCCCAGAATTGCCTTGACGCAAGAGCCATATGCTCATGATAAGCATACTTCGTGTCTTCAGGGCAGCTCTCCTCTTCCTCATCCTCTTCTTCTTCTTAAAAAGTTGCTTTTGCCTTTAACGCAAGGTTGGGTGAAGCTGTCTTTGAGCGAACACGAGCAAGTGCATTGTCAGCTGTCTCGTTCATGATTGACATTGCAATGAATTCATCCAACACCTCACTGGAAGACAAGGAGTGGAAGTCTGGTCGCTGACGAATGACAGATGACATGGCTTTATTGAAAGGCATGATGGCTTTCAGAAACTTGCGCTTGACCCATGTATCATCCACAACCTTGCTCCCATGGTCCTTGAGTGCCACAGCAATAGCAGTCACCCTCCGATAGACATCACCAGGGTCCTCGTCTTCCTTCATCACAAACTCATCGGCCTTATCAAGTACCACTTCATAGTTGGACCGTTGCATGCTTGAGCTTCCCTTGTACAACACCATAATGTTCTCCCAACCGTCCTTGGCCAAAGTGAAGGGACGCAAGTGAGGAAGATCTTCAGGTGGCACTGCGGACTGGAGAATAAACAAAGCAAAGTGATTATATTGATTGTCCGCTTCTTCTCTTGGAGTGAGGTTGCTTGGATCATGGGGATAATAGCCTTGCTCGATGATTCTCCACAAATTTGTTGAGTTGTGATTCAAATGAGACTTAATAGAAAATACCCAGTTAGCAAAATCACCTTTTACAAGCTTAGGAGGAGGACCAACAGGCTTAAGACGCGGTGTGGGAACCGGTCCTCCATAGACTAAGGGTGGTGGAACAGATGCATACGTCCCATTCCCATCATTTTCGAGAGGAGGGGGAGGTTGCTTACCTTTATGCGTTTCCCTAACGGAATTGGCCTCCGAATCCTTGGTGGTGGGTTTAACCACCAATGCCGGTTCGGGAGAGTTTTGAATTCCCTCAATTAACTCTTTAAGCATGGTCTTCACCTCGTTTGTCATGGGCGTCTTGAGTGCAGCCATAGCCGTATTCAAGTCGTCCCTTGTGATCGAAGTCAAGTCCATGCCCTTGGTTTGTGCACGGGGAACTCCCTCATCATCTTCCATACTCTTCGGGTGGTTAAACCCTTAATAAAGAGACGTGGCTCTGATATCAATTGAAAGGATCGATATGGTTGACTAGAGGGGGTGAATAGGCAACGACCACTTCTTAATTAATCTTAACAAGTTAGGGTAAGCAACATACGGGTTCACTAAAATAGCAACAACGAGGTGAACCTATATGATGCTAACAACAGGAACAACTAAGACAAGTAAGAGATAGACAACAACATAAGCATACACGAAGTAAAGGTCAGAGATAACCACAAGTGGAACCAATGAAGACGAGGATGTGTTACCGAAGTTCCTTCCCTTTGATAGGAAGTACGTCTCCGTTGGAGTGGTGTGGAGGCACAATGCTCCCCAATAAGCCACTAGGGCCACCGTATTCTCCTCACGCCCTCGCACGATGCAAGGTACCGTGATTCCACTATAGGTGCCCTTGAAGGCGGTGACCGAACCTTTACAAACAAGGTTGGGGCAAACTCCACACAAAGCTTGGAGGCTCCCAACAAGACCACGAAGCTTCACCGCAATGGAATGTGGCTCCGAGGTGACCTCAACCATCTAGGGTGCTCAAACACCCAAGAGTAACAAGATCCGCAAGGGATTGGTGGGGGAATCAACTTTTCTCTTGGTGGAAGTGTAGATCTAGGCCTTCTCAACCAATCCCTAAAGAATCAACAAGTTTGATTGGCTAGGGAGAGAGATCGGGCACTTTTGAGCTTAGGGAGCAACAATGGAGCTTGGGAGGGTCAAAGGTAGTGTTCTACAACAAGAAGAACCCCTTATATAGTGGGGGGGGGGGAATCCAACCGTTTTCCCACTCACAGCCCGAGCCTAGCGGTACTACCGCTGGCTGCAGCGGTACTACCGCTAGCACTCCAGCGGTACTACCGCTGGCTGCAGCAGTACTACCGCTAGCACTCAAGCCGTACTACCGCTGGCTGCAGCGGTACTACCGTTAGGCCCATGGTAGTGCAGAAGCACTACCGGGCCAACCACCGCCGAGAAAGTCTTCGCAAAAAGGTCCGACGAAGTACAGCCGCTAGGAAGGCGGTACTAAGCACCTGGAGCGGTACTACCGGTGACCAGGGGAGGTACTACCGCCAGCACAACGGTACTACCGCCAGCACTAGCGGTACTACCGCTAGGGCTAGCAGTACTACCGCTAGGGCTAGCGGTACTACCGCCAGTTCCAACGGTACCACCGCTAGGCCCGGCGGTACCACCGCTAGCCACAACGGTACTACCACTGAGAGACCATTTGCTTAGATGAGATAAAAATAGGGGCGGGAGCCACTCCAAAGTTGGAGGTAAGGGGAAAGGAGATAAAGTGTGTGCGTGCAAAATTGATTCCACCCAAACCTTTCCACTACGGGTCCCCTCTTAATAGTACGGCGTTCCTATGACTCAAAGAAGGAGAATCATAGAGTACACCGTGCTTCTGTTCCATGGAAAGAGGGGGCGAGTCGTCTTGTGCCATTGACATGTGTTATCTGAAATCTTAACACACACAATTAGTCCTTTACGGTACTGTCATCAATCACCAAAATTACTTAGGCATAAAATATGCCCTAACAATGTCAAATCCATAGATCCTGTGAAGCTACGACTTCAAACACAATGGTGGGTTTACGTTTGTACCCGGTGTATTGCCCCGCCGAAGTAACTGGGCAATTTTTATACCTCCAATGCATGCAATCAATACTACATAGCATGCCCAGCCATCCCCTTACCTTGTTCATTGCCATGATATTCTTCACGTCTTCTTCATTTGGAGCTCGAAGATACTCCGGGTCAAAAAAATATATTATTGTCTTGGCAAAGACAGTGAACACTTTTGATGGTGGTATCTTTGCCAACGCAAAGATACTCATCAGCGTAGTCCACCGCAACACCATATGCTATCACCCTCATCGCCGCCAATTTTTTTATATGCACTAAAACCTATCGAACCAACGACATTCCTACGTCAGGTGAAGAAACGACAATTTTGCTCGCAAACCTCGACGATGCGGACAAATAGCAACCTATGCATTTGGTATCGCCTACGAAAGAGGTGATCTGGATATGTCGACACCTTGAAGAAGTAATCCTTCATGAGAATCTTGTTGCCAAAAGCTCGGTTGCGGGGAATGCATAGCCAGTCGACCGTCGATTCGCAACGTTTTTTGCTCGGCCCCTCCTCAAATTTGTCTTAGAGATGCAACAACACTAGATTCTCATCATCGTTGTTGAGAATGAAGTCTTCTATGTCTGAATTGTTGGACGAAGACGACGAGGACAAGCTCCTATCCGTATACAATCGCGGAAAAATACAACATGACTTTGACCCGAACATAAAATCATGGAAAAATTAAGCTCAAACAATCAGACCAAACATATATACCTTGCACGCCGGACGAAGCTCCCCCATGCCGCCCCTTTCTTCTCCACGTCGGTCGAAGCTCCTCCACGCTGGTACTTTCTTCTTGTGCACGCCCTAAGTGGTGCCACCTCTTCCTTCCCCCGTCGGTCGTAGCAGCACCGCCTCATCCTCTCCCCATGTTCACAATCGCTAGAACCGACCGAATCTGGAAGCTATGAGCCCGCGCGTCGAGCTCCTGGGGGGTCCACGGCGGCGACGGCGGTCGTGACACGCAGACGCAAATGGTCACCCCATCGCCAAAAATATGTGGAACGGGTGCGGCGGTAGGGGGATCTTTTGAGCGGTCCAGGAGAAAGGATCGAGATGGACTTACAGGGGGTGAATAAGTACAATTCCAATTTTTAATTGTTACTTAGCAATTTTAGGTGATATTGCGGAATATGAAAATAAACCTAACAATTGCTAAGGTGATAACAGTGATAGTAGAAACCAAAGTAACAAGTAATAAGATAGGAAAGCGCAATGTAATACAAGTAAGTGCAAGAGAAAAGTAACCACAAGCAGGGAGTTAGGGTTAGGCATAACCGCAACTCTGAAAGACGAGGATGTATGTTGATGTTCACTTCCTTGGAGGGAAGCTACGTCACCGTTTAGAGAAGTGGATGTTACCACGAAGGCATGCCAACGCCACAAAGGCTCACCCTATTCTGTCCTCGAGACAACACCACAAAGGCGTTTCTCAACCACTAGTGGTAGACCTTGGAGTGGTCCCCAAACCCTCAAAAAATTTCAAGGGGTAATCACAATGGTTGATTCCTCACCAAAGAACTCCTACAACCTAGGATTCTTCAACCTCCAAGAGTAACAAGAATGATGGGGAAAAGCTCAAGACTTGCTCAAATCACAAATTCCTTTGGTTAAGAGAAGGGGAAGGAGTGGATCTATCACTTGATTGGAGAACTTCTCACAAATACTCTCAAATGCCTTTGGGATCTTGGATTTGGTGTATGAGGACATGAGAGAAAGAGAAATATGTGTTCTAGGGTTAGCTCAAAGTGAATGGTCAACCTTATCTTGAGGTTGGAGAAAGCTATAAGTGGTAGTGAGAATATGGTCGTTGTGGAGTAAGTTGCTCGCACTGGCTGGACATTCGGGTCATTGGTCGGACATCCGGCGTAAATATAATAACACATGAGTTAAAACAAAGCAAGAGTGGAGAGCAGGGGAGCCAAATATTCGGGGTGGCCTGGACATCCAGCTCACATGTGAAGACCCGGACATCTCGCATATGCCCGGACATCCGGCGTACCAGTCCATCACGAAAGGCACTATACTGGTGTTATGCGGGTCGGATTTCTGGCACGAGGCCCGGATATCTAGGGGTTTGGACATCCAGTGGGGTGCCGGACATCCGACCCATATCAGGTGGAAATGAATGCTCTCTCGATAGGAGGGAGCAGGTATCCGAGGCACTGCCCAGAAAACCGATGACTGTTGAACGCCCGGATATCCGGCACAAGGGTTGTACATCCGGCCATCACAAATAAACATCACTTTGTAGTGAATATTTGGTGCAGTATAGAAGAGGCAAGGAGTTTGAGTTGACTTTAGCATGTCTTTTACTAACCCTATCGATTCCATCTTAACAGTGCGGGATCCCTATACTCAGGAGCAAAAGAAAACAAGATACGTAAACCTCTTTGTTCCTTCATTCTCAATTCATACTAATTCCATCAGTCTTTGATCCACGTCTATTGCATTTGAGGACTAATACCTGAGATTTACGTGACAAACACCATTAGTCCTCTACATGTACATTGTCATCAACGTCAAAATATGATGTAAGGGCATGATTGCACTTTCAGCCTCCCTCTTTTTGTTTGTTGATGACAATCATACATGTAGTATAAAATATATTGCAATGTATTGCATAAAAGCACAAGTCATATGATGATTTTGACTAAGCTCCCCCTCAATGTGTGCAACTTTGGATTAGCAATAATTCAATGCACATATGTTATGTTTGCACATGGGAGAGTGTATGAAATATAAGCAAGCCTTACGCAACACATGAACACAAGCTCATATGATACAGATATGATAGCATATAAGATAGTACTTGAGATACGTCATACCATAATCTCACATTTAAAGTCTTACAACCCAATAAACATAACACAAATATATGGTTCATTAATAGCAAAGCAAATATATGGTTCACACGATAGGATAGCAAACATAGATACTACGCCCCCCTTCTTAGTAACACAAAAAAGGGCGAAGAAACTGCTACACGAAGAGGAATCACTCCTGGCAGATGTCATCGTCATCGACACCCCATCAAAGAACGTGGTGTACCCGTCACGGGAAGGAAACCCAAAGGAGAAGGTAGATGGAGCTGACGGGAGAGGATCATCGTCGCTCATCGGACTGCCACGAGAACGAAGACGCTGCTTGAGCTGATTCTTGAAGAGGATTAGGCGCTTCTGGACATCATAATTCTGTCGACGGATGAAAGTGATATCCTTCATGATGGCAGACTGGGTTTTCTCCATGTAGGAGGCAAGGCGTCCAAAGTGCTCCTTCACAAAGGAAGAAACAGCAGAAATCCTCTGGGGAAGAGCAAGAGCCTTGCCCTGGGTTGTACATGTCCTCCTCGACTGAGAAGGAGCGGTGGGTTGGACATCGGCAACCTCGTACATATGAGGAGCAGGCTTCCACTTGGGTTGCACAACTGTCTTGGCAACCACAAAGGGGGCAGTGTGGTCAATCAGCGCTTGAATATATGGAGCATAAGGAAACTAACTCGTGTGCTGGAAACTCGGCAGACCAATCTCATCCAGATGTAGTGTGCCGTGTCAACTGGCTCCATGGTATAAGTGTGCATGTGCACCATGAGGTCAAAGCAATAGTTGTGAGCCCGTGAGCGATCTCCCTTTTCTGGGTAAAGGGTGCAAAGCACACACTGAAAGAGAATATAGTAGGGTGACCGGAAGATAGAGACCTCATTAGGTGGACACTAGAGTTCCTTCGTTGTGAGTTGTGTAATGCCCCAAGAGTGTTCCTTACCATATTTGGAACCTCATGTAATTGGGTCCACCTTGTCATTGATATGAGAGTTCAATACATGTGTTATTTCATGTGATGCTTCCCTTGTCTTTCATTTGCATGCATGCATCCATTCCATTCATCCATGTCTTTGTGTTGCTGCCTTGTGATCATATGTATGTGGTGTGATATCACATGTGATGTGTGTTGTTAGGTATTGCTATGTGAGATGATGTGGAGTAGTGTTGTTGCAAGTAGTTAGCATTATGTGGTTTGCACTAGGGTTTCAAAACGCCCCCCCCCCCTTTCTTTTATCTCAAGTCAATATTCACTTGTCCCATCCTTGTTTCAAAAATGTCCATGATTTAGCATGTATTGTGGTGATTGTGAGGATGTGAAGTTGTTGTTTTCAAACTTTGTTTGTGAGGTGCAAATATTCACAAAACAGAGGATCAAATTCTGGATTGCAAATATTTAGTTGCTCCAAAAATTCCTTTTCTATTTTATTCAATTAGGTCATTTTGTTCTGCCGTGACTTCAAATCCAAAAATTCCAGCTTCATGGAGGAAATGCGTGAGAAGTTCACGCGCTTGAAGCAAGGTGGTAGCTCCATGTACAAGTACAACGTCGAGTTCCACGAGCTAGCCCGGTACGCCTTGCAAGATATCCCTGATCAGAAGAGCAAGATTTATCAGTTCAGAGGTGGCTTGAAAGAAGATTTGCAGTCAGCTCTCGCTTTGCACGATCCTGAGGAGTTCGATAATTTCTACAACTTAGCTCTCACGGATGAGGCAGCTTTGCTCAGGGTGGAGAATTCTAAGAAGCGCTTTAGAGATTCCAGCTCGTCTTCTACTCAGGTGGTTCAGAAGCAACAAAAGTTTTGGGTGTCTCCTTCTCCTCCTCGGGACACGTAGTAGTTCAAGCATTCTGGTGGCCATGGTTCTTCCCACCCTCCCAACCCAGCTTTCCAGCAGAGATTCCACCAGCAGAAGAAAGGGCCTCCTCCAACACAGTACCGTCAGCCAGCAGATGTTACTTGTCACAAGTGTGGGCAGAAGGGTCACTATGCCAACAAGTGCACTTCTCAGCTCCGTCTTCCGCCTCCTCCTCCAGGCAAACCTCCAAGCAATGCTCTCGTGAAGTTCAACCCCAGGTCTTCTCGAGTCAACATGGTGAATGCAGTTGAGGCAGAAAACTCGTCAGATGTGATCATGGGTAACCTCCTCGTTAATGATATTCCTACTAGAGTGTTGTTTGATTCTGGTGCATCGCATTCGTTTATCTCCAGGCCATTCTCATTTAAGCATGGGTTCTCAACTCGTGATTTGCCTAAGCCTCTATCAATTGTGTCTCCTGGCAAGATCATGAATTCCCACATGGTGGTTCCGAATGTTTCTGTCAAGATGGGTAGTTATTCTTTTCTAGCATCTCCTATTGTCTTGGGCAATTCCGACATTGATTTGATCCTTGGTATGGACTGGTTGGCCATGAACAAGGCATCGATTGATTGTGAAGCTAAAGAAGTGAAGCTTACTCACTCTTTAGAGGACGTGATTATATTCGCGGCGCGCGGTGATACAATCCGTCTGTTCTCTTTGAATGAAAAGGGTGAGATTAATCCTATTTTGCAAGTCCCAGTGGTCTACGAATATGAAGATGTGTTTCCAGAAGAGCTGCCAGGAATGCCTCCGCACCGAGAAGTTGAATTTGTCATTGAGCTTGAACCAGGTACTGAGCCTGTGTGCAAATGGCCGTACAAATTGGGTCCAGAAGAGTTGAAGGAGCTTAAGAGGCAACTCGATGAGCAGGAGCGATTGGGTCTGATCAGACCGAGCTCGTCTTCGTGTGGCTGTGGAGTTCTGTTTGTCAAGAAGAAGGATGGCACGGACCCGTTGTGTGTCGATTACCGTCTATTGAACAAGAAGACAATCAGGAACAAGTATCCACTTCCGAACATAAATGAGTTGTTTGAGTAGTTGAAAGGGGCTAAGATCTTCTCCAAGCTCGATCTCAGAATGGGCTATCATCAAATTCGCATTCGCGAAGAGGATATTCCGAAGACTGCTTTCAGGACTAGTTTTGGCACGTATGAGTATACGGTCATGTATTTTGGTATGGCAAATGCTCCTCCAACATTTTGTCGATTGATGAACTACATATTCTCTTTGTTAAAGAATGAGTTCGTCTTGCTGTATCTCGACGATATTCTGGTCTTTTCTGAGACTGAGGAAGAACATGAAGAACATCTCAGATTGGTGCTTGATAAGCTGAGAGAGTACAAATTGTATGCCAAGTTTTCCAAGTGTGAGTTCTGGTTGAAAGAAGTCGTCTATCTTGGTCACATCATCTCTGCCGAGGGCATCAAAGTTGATCCGTCAAAGGTGCAGGCCATTGTTGAATGGGAGCCTCCGCAGAATGTGAAGCAGCTTCAAAGCTTTCTCGAGCTTGCAAGCTATTGCAGAAGGTTCATTGAGAACTTCTCCAAGATTGCTAAGCCTCTCTCAAATCTTGTTCCGAAGGGTGTGAAGTATGCTTGGTCTCGAGAGTGTCAGTTGGCCTTCAACACACTCAAAGAGAAGCTCACCTCTACTCCAGTCTTGGTTCTTACGGATGATTCCAAGCCTTACCAAGTGTTCTGCGACGCCTCTCTTCAAGGTCTGGGTGCAGTTCTGATGCAAGAGAAGAAACTGGTTGCTTATACCTCCAGGCAGTTGAACCCAACGAAGAAGAATTATCCTGTGCATGATCTTGAGATAGCAGTTGTGGTACATGCTCTGATGACTTGGAGACACCTCTTGTTGGAACAAAAGGTTGAAGTGTTCACCGATCACAAGAGTCACAAGTACATCTTCACCCAGCCTAACCTGAATCTCCGGCAAACTCGTTGGGTGGAAATGCTCCAAGATTTCAATCCGTGTGTTGAGTACACGCCAGGCAAAGCTAATGTCGTGGCAGATGCTTTGAGCAGGAAGGCTTACTACAACAGTCTCATTCTGAAGCCTCTCCAGCCTGACCTTGTGAATCTTTCAGGAAGCTCAACCTTCAATTAGTACCTCAGGGATTTCTTGCAAATCTTCAGATCTCTCCTACCTTGGAAGATCAGGTCCGAGCAGCACAGCTTCTTGATGCAATGGTGAAGAAAGTCAAGATTGGCGTGGCAAAGGGTCTTCCCAAATATAAGTGCTTCAGTGTTGATGCCAGAGACACGTTGTTCTTTGAGGATTGTCTTGTCGTTCCGAAAGGTGATCTCAGAAAGGTAATCCTGGAAGAAGCTCATAACTCCTTGCTCTCAATACATCCAGGAAGCTCCAAGATGTATCAGGACTTGAAACAGACCTTCTGGTGGATTCGCATGAAGCATGAGATTTCTCAGTTCGTAAATGAATGTGATGTATGTCGAAGGGTGAAAGCAGAGCATCAACGTCGAGCAGGTCTTTTGCATCCATTGCCCATTCCCGAGTGGGAGTTCGACCACATTGAGATGGATTTCGTCACCGGTTTTCCGAAGTCTAAGAAGGGTAATGATGCCATCTTCGTCGTCATTGACAAGTTGAGTAAAGTGGCTCATTTTCTTCCAGTCAAGGAATCCATTTCGGCAGCTCAGCTTGCAGAGTTGTACACTCCCAGGATAGTGTCTTTGCACAGCGTGCCTATGATGATTTCTTCGGATCGCGGAAGTATCTTCACTTCCAAGTTTTGGGACTCTTTTCAGTCTGCGATGGGCACGAAGATAAGCTTCAGCACAACTTTTCATCCTCAGACTAGTGGTCAAGTGGAGAGAGTAAATCAGGTTCTTGAGGATATGCTGAGAGCCTGTGTTATCTCTTTTGGCATGAAGTGGGAAGACTATCTGCCTTTCGCTGAGTTCTCGTATAACAACAGTTATCAAGCTAGTTCAGGCAAAACTCCGTTTGAGATTCTCTATGGCAGGAAGTGTCGTACCCCGCTCAACTGTTCCGATACCGGAGAGCGTCAGATTCTTGGGAATGACTTGATAGAAGAAGCTGAAGAGATCTGTCGGGTCATTCGGGATAATCTCAGAGCAGCGCAGTCCCGTCAGAAGAGCTATTATGATAGTAAGCATCATGACATGTCTTATGAGCTTGATGACTTCGTCCATCTCAAGGTGTCCCCAATGAAGGGTACGCAGCGCTTTGGCATTAAAGGCAAGCTTGCGCCTCGTTTCGTTGGTCCTTTCAGAGTTGTTGGCAAGAGAGGCGACCTTGCATACTAGCTCGAGCTCCCGTCCAACTTTGCAAATGTGCATGACGTGTTCCATGTCTCTCAGCTCCGGAGATGCTTCAAGACTCCCGAGCGCACTGTTCATCTTCAAGACATCGACCTTCAACCCGACCTATCCTATCGTGAGCATCCAATTGCGGTTCTCGAGGCGACTGAGCGCAAGACCCGCAACAAGAGTGTCAAATATCTCAAAGTGGAGTGGTCACACCATTCCGATAAAGAGGCTACTTGGGAACGCGAGGATCACCTCCGTTCTGAATTTCCGGAGTTCTTTCAGTCTTAGATCTCGGGGCGAGATCTTTTTGTAGTGTAGGAGAGTTTGTAATGCCCCAAGAGTGTACCTTACCATATTTGGAACCTCCTGTATGTGGGTCCACCTTGTCATTGATTTGAGAGTTCAATACATGTGTTATTTCATGTGATGCTTCCCTTGTCTTTCCTTTGCATGGATGCAGCCATTCCATTCATCCATGTATTTGTCTTGTTGCCTTGTGATCATATGTATGTGGTGTGATATCACATGTGATGTGTGTTGTTAGGTATTGCTATGTGAGATGATGTGGAGAAGTGTTGTTGCAAGTAGTTAGCCCTAGGGTTTCAAAACTCCCCCCCCCCCCCCCTTTCTTTTATTTCAAGTCAATATTCACTTGTCCCATCCTTGTTTTAAAAATGTCCATGATTTAGCATGTATTGTGGTGATTGTGAGGATGTGAAGTTGATGTTTTCAAACTTTGTTTGTGAGGTGCAAATATTCACAAAACAGCGGATCAAATTGTGTTTTGCAAATATTTAGTTGCTCCAAAAATCCCTTTTCTATTTTATTCAATTAGGTCATAATTCCTTATGACCAGGGGTATGTTAGCTTTATTTTTAGCTTCATCAGATTTGCCTAGGTTTTTTATTTTCCTTTCTCTGTTTGTTTTAAAATAAGAAACCCAGTGGGTTTCTTTTCCTTTATCTGTCGCCAGCGTTGGGCCTCTTTCCCTCCCGTGGCCCAACTCTCCCTCTCTGTTCCTAGCGGCAGCCCATAGCATGACCTCCTTCTCCTTTCTTCAGAGAGCGTCCCCCCAATGTGTTGCTTTCCGTTAGACGCCAGTGAGAGAGCGAGAACACCGTGAGGCTCACGGACGTCGAGGCCCTTATATAGCCTAGGCGTGCGTGCCCCTTGGCCTAGGGTTCCGCATCCCCCCATCCTAGCGCCTCCACCTCCCTCCATCTCCTCCTTCCCCCCAGGTAAGATCTCTATGTAGAGTAGGTAGCAGAGAGAGAAGAAGTGTGCCGCTGTCGTCCGCCGTGCTTCCGTCGTCTCCGACGTCGGCCACCATGTCAGGGAGCTCAGGGAAGGCGCCCACGCTCCATTCCCGTCCTCGGTGAGGCCGGGGAGCGACCACACCGATGGCCAGCTCCACGTCGCCGGCGTGTTCCTGGCGGCCTCGACCCCTGCTTCGGTTCTGCATCCAGTACATCTTCAGGCTTCTTCAGATCGCCTTCGGCCATCTTCAGGCGGCTCCTTCATCTGATTGGCCCTCTTCTTCTTCCCTAGGTGAGCCTAGATCTTCCTCACATCCCCCCTCGTTAGATCCGGGCGATGTTTGTGTCGTGCTTCTCTGATCAGAGTAGATGAGGGTATGGTTGTTCCTGCGTGTGGTGAGCTCGGCTCATGGCTGCTCGGGCTTGTGCAGGTAGTAGTAGCAGTAGAGGTAGAGTAGGTGCCCCCCCCTCTCTGGCGTAGTAGTAGCAGTAGCGAGGCGCTCCGGCGATCGTCTCTGTCATCGCCGTCTCTGTGTTCAGAGCAGAGCAGGGCGACTCTTGTAGTTTACCTTGGTTTTGCCCTCTGTTTTGTCAACTATCGTAGCGTAGCCTAGTGGTTTGCAGTGTGGTGCGTTGTTCAGTCGATCGTGGGTTCGAGTCCGAGTGTTGCCACCCCCTTTTTAATTTCCTTGTTTCGCACAGTTGCTGCAGGTAGCACCTTAACCTGTTAAACCTCCCTATATTGTCAAGCGCATGGCATGTAGCAGAGTGGTGTTGGTTGTGTGGTTGAACCAGGAGGTCCTCGGTTCAAATCCCCCCTTTCCTTTTTTTCTGTGCTATTTCTCTTGCTTGTTTCTTTTGTTGCTATGTAGTTGCTATGGTGCACTAGTTAGCCTTGCGAGGTATTTATTTTCTCCTCACAAGCAGCATGTTGTCTCTAATGTTTTGCTTGCTTGGTAGAAGGGCATATGTAGAGATTTTATGCTAGTGTAAGGTGGTTCAAGATAGCATGTGTGTGTAAACATGTGTGCTTTCTATAAGCTAGTGATGCTTGTGTAGTTATTTTGCTTGCCTCCAAACAGTACGTGTGTTAGTTATTTTTGCTAGTTTGTGTAGAATGCATGTGTAGGTTTGAGTGCAAGTATATTTGTGAGCTAGATGCCATGTATGTGTGGGTGTGTTTAGTTGTGTGTGTTGCACTAGGCTAGTGATATGCATGTGAGTGTGTTTCTCATGTGCTTGGTGTTGAGCTCATGCACTAGTGAGTGCAAGTGTGATGTATGTGGGTGTGTGGGTTTTCCCCCACATACTTTGTGTGTGTGTGTAGGTGCACATGTATGTGAGTGTGTTTAGCATGTGTGTGAGTGTGATATTGTGTGTGCTTGTGTGTGTCTGCCACAGACATGCCCAAGGCATGATGGGCCTTGATGAGCACATGAGCAAGTTAGTAGGTGTAGAGATGATGTGGTGTAATCTAGTGTATGTGTTCTCATTAGCATGTGTAGGTGCTTGCTTATGTGGTGCTTGATGTATATGTGTGTGTGCTGGTGTGCTAAGGCACATGAGCATGAGGTATACTCCTCATGTGCACCATTGGTGTTGTGGACATGTGCAAGAGCATGTATAAGTGATGAGCTAGTGGGAGCACATGTGATGATGCACTATTCACCTCTATGTGATTCCATGTAGGTTTTCTTTTCAAGTTTGTGCCCAATTGTTCTATGCAAGTGCCTATGTATTATATATGTTTTTGGGGTAGAATCATCCGTGGAATCCAATGGTGGGTTCAGATTCCACTTTGGAACACTTTCTAGGAATGTCATATTTCAGTTTTGTTCCATGTTTAGAGCTTGGTTCCATGTGATGTGATGAGCCCAAGAGGTTGATTCTTTGTTGTGGCAGTAGAGGGTGACCCCTCTACCACATGTTGGTTTTGTTTCATGCTTCGGAGTTCATGTGTGCAAGTTGTGCCTAGTCAAAGTAGGCATGTGGCTGAAATTCCAGTTTAGTGAAAATCTGTGATTTTCACCAAATCTGAGAATCTGCTTATATTTTCTTCTCCTGTTGTTGTGCTTGTAGAAGTCCATGTGTTGGGAATCAGCCTTTGCTATCAACTGGAAAGTTGTAGCTTTTGTGTTTGTCTAGCTCTTTGTCAATTTTCATTCCTTTTGGTGTCCTGTAGATATTGTTTTGGGTGTTGTCAAAATGCTTCAGAGCATAAACAGCTAGTGAGAATCTGGAATTTTCACTAAGTCCCTGAAAACTGATATTTTTGTCCGAGTTAGCAGATGTAGAACTTTATGTGTGTAACTCCTTTGCATTAGCTTTTTGCTCATGCTTGTAGAGATTTTGAATAGCTTCTGCCACATATCCTACTTGGCATATTTGGGTGGCTCTAGGTGCTTTGCATGTAGCCCTCAAACTGCTGATGCTGTTTATGACAGCATGTATAATTTTGATGATTTGATGCTTGTGAGTGCATAGTTGATGGTGTGGTGATATTCCTTGCACCACCCCATCCATACTTGTTTGTTTTGTGATTTGGCAACCTGGGAATACCAGAAGTATGCCATTGGAGTGTGTTGTGATGAATTTGTTACGTAGGACTCTATTTCTTTTTCCGTTGTTTCCGGTTGATTCGTAGCTCCATTCGTAACGTTCTTTATATGTTTTTGCATCGTTTTCGCGTGACGCATCTGTTCATGTCATCCTCATGCATGTCAAGATAGCTTAGAGTGCAGTTATGTCCAGGAACTTGTATTTTCTTCTCATGCTTGTGCAAGTGACTAAAATAGAGTTGCATGTTCATTTTCATCTCATGCATCATGTGCTTGTGGCATCTTGTTGTGTTGTTGTTCATTGGATGCTATTTTTATGTTGGGTAGCACCGGGATCGGAGAACGAGTATGTGCAGGACGAACAAGAGCAGTTCCAAGCTGAGGACATCATAGGCAAGATGATATGACCTTGATTCCATGTCTAGACTTGTTATGCTAGATTCACGTTCCCTTCGTCATATGCTCGCTGCCTACCATTGAAATAATTGCCTCCTGATAATGCCATGAAACCCAAACACTTGTCCCTTCCTAGCAAATCTTGAATGGCTAAGTAGGCTTTGCTCAGCTACTAATGTTAGCGTTGCTAGTTGCAGGTGCAATTGTCTCATGTGATAACATGAGTTTGATATCATTATATTAATTCTTTTATTTAATTAATGCACCTATATACTTGGTAAATAACGGAAGGCCTAGCCTTTTGCCGGGTGTTTTGTTTCGTTATTGCTGCCTTAGTTACCGTCTACCGGTGTTTGATTCAATAACTGATCGCTCCTAACATGTTCGGGGTTGTTATGGGGACCCCCTTGATAAATCGTGTAGTGTTAAGACTTGTCCGGGAGGACCCAACATTGGTTTTAATTTGCTAATCACTTAATAATAATCTGCATAGGGAATGGCCACCCTGAGGAGTTAATCAACAACCCAGGCCAGTGCTCCTCATGAGTGTTGGTCCCACCTGAGCGATGTCCGGGGCCCCTGTGGTCACCTAGAGGTTTAGCCATCCCGACGTCTAGCTCATCCATCGTGTCCTGAGACTGAGATACAAGGCTCTTATCGGGGTCGTCGACACGACGGGGGGTCCTGCTAGTCTTGTCTTACCTTAGCGATATATCTTGCGTATAGGAATACCGGGGAAGCTTTGGTTCTCCCCGCAGTTGAGGTTTTCCTCTAAGGAATTTGACGAGATCACGAGATTCGTGATAGAGGATTACTTTGCGGCCCGTGACCATTTGTGATGGGCTAGTTGGAGCACCCCTGTAGGGTTTAATCTTTCGGAAAGTCGTGACCGTGGTTATGTGGCAACTTGGAATATTTGTTAACATCCGGTTATAGATAACTTGAATCTAATCTAATAAAATTGCCAACTGTGTGCGTAACTGTGACTGTCCCCTTCGAAGATCTCTCTTCGATCGAGAACATGGTGGGGTTATGATTGACGTAAGTAGGTGATCAGGATCACTTATTGATCAGCTAGTCATCAATCTCTAGTATAGACCACCTTCAATACATGTTCTACGTAAGTTAGCCACCATAAATGCTTAGGATGCTGCAACCTAAACACTGAACCTTCCTTACCTAATAACTTGACTAGTTCTGGCACCGAGGTCAAAGATTGTTGAGTCCCCGTGGCTCACAGATTACTTCAACACACCAACAGGTACAGGTACGCCCGACATAGGTGATCCCGATGGCACACAGCTAGCGTGACAGTATGATGAGGAGACCGACCGCTTGTACGTGAACTATCCAGAAGACTGAGGCGTGGTCGTGATCGTGGGCAAGCATGGAGGGTAGCATAGCCATTTCTCATGTTTTGTAGTCCGTAGCGGAACTACCTTGTTTGAATGTGTGTTGTAAACTTTGATATTATTTATGAGATGGCAGTTGAATCCCTAATTGTCATTCTATTATTGTGTATGTGCTATGTTACCGTGCTTGCGAAACTCTTAGATGCGCTTCTTTCCTCTTTGGGGACTCGTTCCCCTAAACCGGAAAGGACCGCATCTTAGTCGTTACAAGTTGGCAATCAGAGCCTTAGGGCCATAGGAGCCTTTGTGTGATCGTACTTGGTCGAGTCGAGTCTAGTAAAATGTTTTGAGTCTTAGTTATATCGGAGAGTAGGATTCTTTTTTCTCCTCTTCTATGCTCTGGTGAGGTTCTCAACTTAGGAAATCTTAATTCTACTCCTCTTCTCGCTCAAAAAAAAATTAGGATCACGCGGGTATTTTTGAAATCTATATGATTTCGATGTGATGGAGTTCTCTCCTGCTGCCTCCTGTCTGCCTTGATTTCTTCCGGGGAGTTGAGCTCTAGGGGATTCTTGCGCACATCGCCATCATTCAGATTTCTGAGTATCTAAGAACGAAGGATGTTCGTAATTGCTTCAATACTAGTAGTGGTGAGATAACCCCGATGTCCCCAGTACTGGTGCAGATTGTTCGAGAGTACTGACATACTTTGTATCGTTGTGATCATGAGAGTCTGTTTTAGATGAAGGTCCGAGATTCTGGTTATGTGTTGACGGATGTGAAACAGTGGGCGGGTTAGTATAGGAGTTGTGTGAATATTACTCCTTGTATCCGTGTACCAGATTGCATGACCAGATATTTTGGGAAATCATAGGTGGGATATCAAGTAGTGACTTATAGGACAATCTTCCTATAGATGCATGATGTGAGGTTGGGATTCGATATTCAGTGGGTGTGTTTGTTCACGGTCGTCTTACAGCGATTCTCGTTGTGTCTTAAAGAGTCCTTGTAGCTCGCTACGACTCGGGGATACTTCGTAAGTCGTGTGCACTACCTTGCACAGGATGGCTACTGTAAATTCGAGCCCGTGCGATCTTATCCACGAAGATATGGGATGAAATCTCGATCATATGTTTGTTCCGAGCAGTTCTAGCTCATACTTGTTTGCAAGTGGTCTTAATCAGAATTTTGCCGACCGTCACTTTGTAGAAGCATTCTTACTTTCTTGTTCGAGTGCAATTGCTAATATTCCTGTTCAGATATTCCTGCCATTTTGATCCAGCTATACCTTCAATTTATTCTGTGGGCTAATGTGTTGTCCGTCTTCAGGATGGCTCCACCAACTCGTCAGAATCCAGGTCGTGAGGATGTGCCGCCACCACCTCCACCTCCGAAGAATCCTCCTCCACCGCCGCCTCCTCCTGCAGAGGCTTGGCAAGCGGTGATGGCTGCTACAAATGCAAACACTCAGATGCTGCTACATTTGTTGCAAGAGAGGGCTAATCAGCAGCAAGGCAATTTCCAGCATGGTGGCAATCAGTTTGCTAATCTGAGTCAGTTCCTGTCAAATCAGCCGAAGACTTTCACTTCCTGTGACCAGCCGTTTGATGCTGAGGATTGGATCCGCGACATGAACAAGCACTTTGAATGCAGCAATGTTCGTCCTGAGGATTTCGTCAAGTTTGCAACATTCCAGCTGAAGGGGCAAGCATCTATCTCGTGGCAACAGTTCAAGGATTCCAGGGGTGCTAGAGTGATCACTTGGGATGAGTTCTGCCGTGACTTCAGATTGCACTACATTATGTCCAGCTTCGTGGAGGAAATGCGTGAGAAGTTCACACGCTTGAGGCAAGGTGGTAACTCCGTGTACAAGTACAACGTCGAGCTCCACGAGCTAGCCCGGTACGCCTTGCAGGATATCCCTGATCAAAAGAGCAAGATTTATTAGTTCAAAGGTGGCTTGAAAGAAGATTTGCAGTTAGCTCTCGCTTTGCACGATCTTGAGAAGTTCGATTAGTTCTACAACTTAGCTCTCAGAGCTGAGGCAGCTTTGCTCAGGGTGGAGAATTCTAAGAAGCGCTTCAGAGATTCCAGCTCGTCTTCTACTCAGGTGGTTCAGAAGCAACAGAAGTTTTGGGTGTCTCCTCCTCCTCCTCGGCACACTCATCAGTTCAAGCATTCTGGTGGTCGTGGTTCTTCCCACACTCCCAACCCAGCTTTCCAGCAGAGATTCCAGCAGCAGAAGCAAGGGCCTCCTCCGACACAGTACCGCCAGCCAGCTGATGTTACTTGTCACAAGTGTGGGCAGAAGGGTTACTATGCCAACAAGTGCACTTCTCAGCTCCGTCTTCCGCCTCCTCCTCCAGGCAAACATCCAAGCAATGCTCTCATGAAGTTCAATCCCAGGTCAGCTTGAGTCAACATGGTGAATGCAGCTGAGGCAGAAAACTCGTCAGATGTGATCATGGGTAACCTCCTCGTTAATGATATTCCTGCTAGAGTGTTGTTTGATTCTGGTGCATCGCATTCGTTTATCTCAAGGCCATTCTCATTTAAGCATGGGTTCTCAACTCGTGATTTTCCTAAGCCTCTATAAATTGTGTCTCCTGGCAAGATCATGAATTCCCACATGGTGGTTCCGAATGTTTCTGTCAAGATGGGTAGTTATTCTTTTCTGGCATCTCCTATTGTCTTGGGCAATTCCGACATTGATTTGATCCTTGGTATGGACTGGTTGGCCATGAACAAGGCATCGATTGACTGTGAAGCTAAAGAAGTGAAGCTTACTCACTCTTCAGAGGACGTGATTATATTCGCGGCGCGCGATGATACAATCCGTTTGTTCTCTTTGAATGAAAAGGGTGAGATTAATCCTATTTTGCAAGTCCCAGTGGTCTGCGAATATGAAGATGTGTTTCCAGAAGAGCTGCCAGGAATGCCTCCGCACCGAGAAGTTGAATTTGTCATTGAGCTTGAACCAGGTACTGAGCCTGTGTGCAAACGGCCGTACAAATTGGGTCCAGAAGAGTTGAAGGAGCTTAAGAGGCAACTCGATGAGCAGGAGCGATTGGGTCTGATCAAACCGAGCTCGTCTCCGTGGGGCTGTGGAGTTCCGTTTGTCAAGAAGAAGGATGGCACAGACCGGTTGTGTGTCGATTACCGTCCATTGAACAACAAGACAATCAGGAACAAGTATCCACATCCGAACATAAATGAGTTGTTTGAGTAGTTGAAAGGGGCTAAGATCTTCTCCAAGCTCGATCTCAGAATGGGCTATCATC
Source organism: Hordeum vulgare subsp. vulgare (assembly GCF_904849725.1). Classification (NCBI taxonomy): domain Eukaryota; kingdom Viridiplantae; phylum Streptophyta; class Magnoliopsida; order Poales; family Poaceae; genus Hordeum; species Hordeum vulgare. The sequence goes on along the minus strand of NC_058520.1, from coordinate 32,943,528 downwards.
AAATTCACATTCGCGAAGAGGATATTCCGAAGACTACTTTCAGGACTAGTTTTGGCTCGTATGAGTATACGGTCATGTCTTTTGGTCTGGCAAATGCTCCTCCGACATTTTGTCGATTGATGAACTACATATTCTCTCAGTTCAAGAATGAGTTCGTCTTGTTGTATCTCGACGATATTCTGGTCTTTTCTGAAACTGAGGAAGAACATGAAGAACATCTCATATTGGTGCTTGATAAGCTGAGAGAGTACAAATTGTATGCCAAGTTTTCCAAGTGTGAGTTTTGGTTGAAAGAAGTCGTCTATCTTGGTCACATCATCTCTATCGAGGGCATCAAAGTTGATCCGTCAAAGGTGCAGGTCATTGTTGAATGGGAGCCTCCGCAGAATGTGAAGCAGCTTCGAAGCTTTCTCAGGCTTGCAAGCTATTGCAGAAGGTTCGTTGAGAACTTCTCCAAGATTCCTAAGCCTCTCTCAAATCTTCTTCAGAAGGGCGTGAAGTATGCTTGGTCTCGAGAGTGTCAGTTGGCCTTCGACACACTCAAAGAGAAGCTCACCTCTACTCCAGTCTTGGTTCCTCCGGATGATTCCAAGCCTTACCAAGTGTTCTGCGACGCGTCTCTTCAAAGTCTGGGTGCAGTTCTGATGCAAGACAAGAAAGTGGTTGCTTATACCTCCAGGCACTTGAACCCAACGAAGAAGAATTATCCTGTGCATGATCTTGAGCTAGCAGCTGTGGTACATGCTCTGATGACTTGGAGACACCTCTTGTTGGAACGAAAGGTTGAAGTGTTCATCGATCACAAGAGTCTCAAGTACATCTTCACCCAGCCTAACCTGAATCTCCGGCAAACTCGTTGGGTGGAAATGCTCCAAGATTTTGATCCGTGTGTTGAGTACACGCCAGGCAGAGCTAATGTCGTGGCAGATGCTTTGAGCAGGAAGGCTTACTGCAACAGTTTCATTCTGAAGCCTCTCCAGCCTGACCTTTGTGAATCTTTCAGGAAGCTCAACCTTCAGTTAGTACCTCAGGGATTTCTTGCAAATCTTCACATCTCTCCTACCTTGGAAGATCTGGTCCGATCAGCACACCTTCTTGATGCAATGGTGAAGAAAGTCAAGATTGACATGGCAAAGGGTCTTCCCAAATATAAGTGCTTCAGTGTTGATGCCAGAGACACGTTGTTCTTTGAGGATCGTCGTGTCGTTCCGAAAGGTGATCTCAGAAAGGTAATCATGGAAGAAGCTCATAACTCCTTGCTCTCAATACATCGAGGAAGCTCCAGGATGTATCAGGACTTGAAACAGACCTTCTGGTGGACTCGCATGAAGCGTGAGATTGCTCAGTTCGTAAATGAATGTGATGTATGTCGAAGGGTGAAAGCACAGCATTAACGTCCAGCAGGTATTTTGCATCCATTGCCCATTCCCGAGTGGAAGTTCGACCACATTGAGATGGATTTCATCACCGGGTTTCCGAAGTCTAAGAAGGGTAATGATGCCATCTTCGTCGTCATTGACATGTTGAGTAAAGTGGCTCATTTTCTTCCAGTCAAGGAATCCATTTCGCCAGCTCAGCTTGCAGAGTTGTACACTTCCAGGATAGTGTCTTTGCACGGCATGCCTATGATGATTTCTTCGGATCGCGGAAGTATCTTCACTTCCAAGTTTTGGGACTCTTTTCAGTCTGTGATGGGCACGAAGATACGCTTCAGCACAGCTTTTCATCCTCAGACTAGTGGTCAAGTGGAGAGAGTCAATCAGGTTCTTGAGGATATGCTGAGAGCCTGTGTTATCTCTTTTGGCATGAAGTGGGAAGACTGCATGCCTTCCGCTGAGTTCTCGTATAACAACAGTTATCAAGCTAGTTCAGGCACAGCTCCGTTTGAGATTCTCTACGGCAGGAAGTGTCGTACCCCGCTCAACTGGTCCGATACCGACGAGCGTCAGATTCTTGGGAATGACTTGATAGAAGAAGCTGAAGAGATGTGTCGGGTCATTTGGGATAATCTCAGAGCAGCGCAGTCCCGTCAGAAGAGCTATTATGATAGTAAGCATCGTGACATGTCTTATGAGCTTGATGACTTCATCCATCTCAAGGTGTCCCCTATGAAGGGTACGCAGCGCTTTGGCATTAAAGGCAAGCTTGCGCCTCGTTTCGTTGGTCCTTTCAGAGTTGTTGGCAAGAGAGGCGACCTTGCGTACCAGCTCGAGCTCCCTTCCAACTTCGCAAATGTACATGACGTGTTCCATGTCTCTCAGCTCCGGAGATGCTTCAAGACTCCCGAGCGCACTAATCATCTTCAAGACATCGACCTTCAACCCGACCTATCCTATCGTGAGCATCCAGTTGCGGTTCTCGAGGCGACTGAGCGCAAGACCCGCAACAAGAGTGTCAAATATCTCAAAGTGCAGTGGTCACACCATTCCGATAAAGAGGCTACTTGGGAACGCGAGGATCACCTCCGTTCTGAATTTCTGGAGTTCTTTCAGTCTTAGATCTCGGGGCGAGATCTTTTTGTAGTGTGGGAGAGTTTGTAATGCCCCAAAAGTGTACCTTACCATATTTGGAACCTCCTGTATGTGGATCCACCTTGTCATTGATATGAGAGTTCAATACACGTGTTATTTCATGTGATGCTTCCCTTGTCTTTCTTTGCATGCATGCATCCATTCCATTCATCCATGTCTTTGTGTTGTTGCCTTGTGATCATATGTATGTGGTGTGATATCACATGTGATGTGTGTTGTTAGGTATTGCTATGTGAGATGATGTGGAGTAGTGTTGTTGCAAGTAGTTAGCACTATGTGGTTTGCACTAGGATTTCAAAACTCCCCCCCTTTCTTTTATCTCAAGTCAATATTCACTTGTCCCATTCTTGTTTTAAAAATGTCCATGATTTAGCATGTATTGTGGTGATTGTGAGGATGTGAAGTTGCTGTTTTGAAACTTTGTTTGTGAGGTGCAAATATTCACAAAACGGAGGATCAAATTCTGTTTTGCAAATATTTAGTTGCTCCAAAAATCCCTTTTCTTTTTTATTCAATTAGGTCATAATTCCTTATGACCAGGGGTCTGTTTGCTTTTTTTTAGCTTCATCAGATTTTCCTAGGTTTTTTATTTTCCTTTCTCTGTTTGTTTTAAAATAAGAAACCCAGTGGGTTTCTTTTCCTTTACCTATCGCCAGCGTTGGGCCTCTTTCCCTCCCGTGGCCCAACGCTCCCTCTGTGTTCCTAGCGGCAGCCCATAGCGCGACCTCCTTCTCCTTTCTTCAGACGGCGTCCCCCCAGTGCGTTGCTTTCCGTCAGACGCCAGTGAGAGAGCGAGCACATCGTGAGGTTCACGCACGTTGAGGCCCTTATATAGCCTCGACGTGCGTGCCCCTTGGCCTAGGGTTCCGCGTCCCCCCATCCTAGCGCCTCCACCTCCCTCCATCTCCTCCTTCCCCCCAGGTAAGATCTCTATGTAGAGTAGGTAGCAGAGAGAGAAGAAGTGCGCCGCTGTCGTCCGCCGTGCTTCCGTCGTCTCCGGCGTCGGCCACCATGTCAGGGAGCTCAGGGAAGGCGCCCACGCTCCATTCCCGTCCTCGGTGAGGCCGGGGAGCGACCACACCGATGGCCAGCTCCACGTCGCCGGCGTGTTCCTGGCGGCCTCGACCCCTGCTTCGGTTCTGCATCCAGTACATCTTCAGGCTTCTTCAGATCGCCTTCGGCCATCTTCAGGCGGCTCCTTCATCTGATTGGCCCTCTTCTTCTTCCCTAGGTGAGCCTAGATCTTCCTCACATCCCCCCTCGTTAGATCCGGGCGATGTTTGTGTCGTGCTTCTCTGATCAGAGTAGATGAGGGTATGGTTGTTCCTGCGTGTGGTGAGCTCGGCTCATGGCTGCTCGGGCTTGTGCAGGTAGTAGTAGCAGTAGAGGTAGAGTAGGTGCCCCCCCCTCTCTGGCGTAGTAGTAGCAGTAGCGAGGCGCTCCGGCGATCGTCTCTGTCATCGCCGTCTCTGTGTTCAGAGCAGAACAGGGCGACTCTTGTAGTTTACCTTGGTTTTGCCCTCTGTTTTGTCAACTATCGTAGCATAGCCTAGTGGTTTGCAGTGTGGTGCGTTGTTCAGTCGATCGTGGGTTCGAGTCCGAGTGTTGCCACCCCCCTTTTTAATTTCCTTGTTTCGCACAGTTGCTGCAGGTAGCACCTTAACCTGTTAAACCTCCCTATATTGTCAAGCGCATGGCATGTAGCAGAGTGGTGTTGGTTGTGTGGTTGAACCAGGAGGTCCTCGGTTCGAATCCCCCCTTTCCTTTTTTTCTGTGCTATTTCTCTTGCTTGTTTCTTTTGTTGCTATGTAGTTGCTATGGTGCACTAGTTAGCCTTGCGAGGTATTTATTTTCTCCTCACAAGCAGCATGTTGTCTCTAATGTTTTGCTTGCTTGGTAGAAGGGCATATGTAGAGATTTTATGCTAGTGTAAGGTGGTTCAAGATAGCATGTGTGTGTAAACATGTGTGCTTTCTATAAGCTAGTGATGCTTGTGTAGTTATTTTGCTTGCCTCCAAACAGTACGTGTGTTAGTTATTTTTGCTAGTTTGTGTAGAATGCATGTGTAGGTTTGAGTGCAAGTATATTTGTGAGCTAGATGCCATGTATGTGTGGGTGTGTTTAGTTGTGTGTGTTGCACTAGGCTAGTGATATGCATGTGAGTGTGTTTCTCATGTGCTCGGTGTTGAGCTCATGCACTAGTGAGTGCAAGTGTGATGTATGTGGGTGTGTGGGTTTTCCCCCACATACTTTGTGTGTGTGTGTAGGTGCACATGTATGTGAGTGTGTTTAGCATGTGTGTGAGTGTGATATTGTGTGTGCTTGTGTGTGTCTGCCACAGACATGCCCAAGGCATGATGGGCCTTGATGAGCACATGAGCAAGTTAGTAGGTGTAGAGATGATGTGGTGTAATCTAGTGTATGTGTTCTCATTAGCATGTGTAGGTGCTTGCTTATGTGGTGCTTGATGTATATGTGTGTGTGCTGGTGTGCTAAGGCACATGAGCATGAGGTATACTCCTCATGTGCACCATTGGTGTTGTGGACATGTGCAAGAGCATGTATAAGTGATGAGCTAGTGGGAGCACATGTGATGATGCACTATTCACCTCTATGTGATTCCATGTAGGTTTTCTTTTCAAGTTTGTGCCCAATTGTTCTATGCAAGTGCCTATGTATTATATATGTTTTTGGGGTAGAATCATCCCAGGAATCCAATGGTGGGCTTAGATTCCACTTTGGAACACTTTATGGGAATGTCATATTTCAGTTTTGTTCCATGTTTAGAGCTTGGTTCCATGTGTTGTGATGAGCCCAAGAGGTTGATTCTTTGTTGTGGCACTAGAGGGAGACCCCTCTACCACATGTTGGTTTTGTTTCATGCTTAGGAGTTCATGTGTGCAAGTTGTGCCTAGTCAAAGTAGGCATGTGGCTGATTTTCACTAAGTCTGAGAATCTGTTTATATTTTCTTCTCCTGTTGTTGTGCTTGTAGAAGTCCATGTGTTGGGAATCAACCTTTGTTATCAACTGGAAAGTTGTAGCTTTTGTGTTTGTATAGCTCTCTGTCAATTTTCATTCCTTTTGGTGTCCTATAGATATTGTTTTGGGTGCTCTCAAAATGCTTCAGAGCATAAACAGCTAGCGAGAATCTGGAATTTTCACTAAGTCCCTGAAAACTGATATTTTTGTCCAAGTTAGCAGTTGTAGAACATTCTGTGTGTAACTCCTTTGCATTAGCTTTTTGCTCATGCTTTTGTAGTTTTTCAATAGCTTCTGCCACATATCCTACTTGGCATATTTGGATGGCTGTAGGAGCTTTGCATGTAGCCCTCAAACTGCTATGATGTTGTTTATGACAGCATGTATAGTTTTGATGATTTGATGTGCATAGTTGATGGTGTGGTGATATTCCTTGCACCACCCCATCCATACTTATTTGTTTTGTGATTTGGCAACCTGGGAATACCAGAAGTATGCCATTGGAGTGTATTGTGACGAATTTGTTACGTAGGACTCTATTTCTTGTTTCGTTGTTTCTGGTTGATCTGTAGCTCCGTTCGTAACGTTCTTTATATGTTTTTGCATTGCTTTCGCGTGAGGCATCTGTTCATGTCATCCTAATGCATGTCAAGATAGATTAGAGTGCAGTTCTGTCCAGGAACTTGTATTTTCTTCTCATGCTTGTGCAAGTGACTAGAATAGAGTTGCATGTTCATTTTCATCTCATGCATCATGTGCTTGTGGCATCTTGTTGTGATGTTGTTCATTGGATGCTATTTTTATGTTGGGTAGCACCGGGATTGGAGAACGAGTACGTGGATCCGGGAGAGTACGTGCAGGACGAACAAGAGCAGTTCCAAGCTGAGGACATCACAGGCAAGATGATATGACCTTGATTCCATCTCTAGACTTGTTATGCTAGATTCACGTTCCCTTCGTCATATGCTCGCTGCCTACCACTGAAATAATTGCCTCCTGATATTGCCATGCAACCCAAACACTTGTCCCTTCCTAGCAAATCTTGAATGGCTAAGTAGTCTTTGCTCAGCTACTAATGTTAGCGTCGCTAGTTGCAGGTGCAATTGTCTCATGTGATAACATGAGTTTGATATCATTATATTAATTATGTTATTTAATTAATGCACATATATACTTGGTAAATAACGGAAGGCCTAGCCTTTTGCCAGGTGTTTTGTTTCATTATTGCCGCCTTAGTTACCGGCTACCGGTGTTTGATTCCATAACTGATCGCTCCTAACACGTTCGGGGTTGTTATGGGGACCCCCTTGATAAATCGTGTAGTGTTAAGACTTTTCCGGCAGGACCCAACATTGCTTTTTATTTGCAAATCACTTAATAATAATATGCATAGGGAATGGCCACCCCGAGGAGTTAATCAACAACCCGGGCCAGTGCTCCTCATGAGTGTTGGTCCCACCTGAGCGATGTCCGGGGCCCCTCTGGTCACCCAGAGGTTTAGCCATCCCGACGTCTAGCTCATCCGTCGTGTCCAGAAACTGAGATATGCGACTCTTATCGGGGTCGTCGACACGACGGGAGGTCCTGCTAGTCTTGTCTTACCTTAGCGATATATCTTGGTATAGGAATCCCGGTGAAGCTTTGGTTCTCCCCAGAGTTGAGGTTTTCCTCTAAGGAATCCGACGAGATCACGAGATTCATGATAGAGGATTACTTTGCGACCCGTGACTGTTTGTGATGGACTAGTTGGAGCACCCTTGCATGATTTAATCTTTCGGAAAGCCGTGCCCGCGGTTATGTGGTAACTTGGAATATTTGTTAACATCCGGTTATAGATAATTTGAATCTAATCTAATAAAATTGCCAACTGTGTGCGTAACCGTGAATGTCTCCTTCGAAGATCTCTCCTCGATCGGGAACACGGTGGGGTTATGATTGACGTAAGTAGGTGATCAGGATCACTTATTGATCAGCTAGTCATCGATCGCTAGTATAGACCACCTTCAATACATGTTCTACGTAAGTTAGCCACCATAAATGCTTAGGATGCTGGAACCTAAACACTGAACCTTCCTTACCTAATAACTTGACTAGTTCTGGCACCGAGGTCATAGATTGTTGAGTCCCCGTGGCTCACAGATTACTTCAACACACCAACAGGTACAGGTACGCCCGACACAGGTGATCCTGACGGCACGCAGCTGGCGTGGCAGTATGATGAGGAGACCGATCGCTTGTACGTGAACTATCCAGAAGACTGAGGCGTGGTCGTGATCGTGGGCAAGCATGGAGGGTAGCATAGCCATTTCTCATGTTTTGTAGTCCGTAGCGGAACTACCTTGTTTGAATGCGTGATGTAAACTCTGATATTATTTATGAGATGGCAGTTGAATCCCTAATTGTCATTCTATTATTGTGTATGTGCTATTTTACCGTGCTTGCGGAACGCTTAGATGCACTTCTTTCCTCTTTGGGGCCTCGTTCCCCTAAACCGGAAAGGACCGCATCTTAGTCGTTACAAGCTGACTGGCAGGTATGACAAGTGGTAGACAATTGTCAATCTTCATGTGGGTATGATCAGGATGCTCACCATGAATCTGATGCCCAACACCAGGGAGGCCCAAAATCTAGACAAATAGGCTATAAGAGATACTCATCTGAACATCATCAGTCATATGTGAGACTGTTGTCCGACCCAAAGTAATAGGTGGCGTAGAACTGAAGAATGGCACCTTCATTCCAGTCACACTTGAAGGTCATGGCCAGCCCAAGATCCATGTCATCAATGATTTTGACAGTGTCATGGGGCAAATGCACATGATTGGAGCGAAAAAAGGACAGATCCACATAGGAATGAGGTGCGAGGGCACGCATACGAACCATGCTCTCATAGAGATCCTGCTGCATGTGAGTACAAAACCGACGGTCTTCAGCATCAGCAGCCATCTCAAACTAATTGATATCACATCCGAATTCAAGATACGGGGCAGTCCCCATGGTCTTGAAGTCATGAACGCGACGATTACCACATACAGGCAGGTCCATGGAAATGGGACGACCATGAGACACCAGCACACGAGAGCCCCGGACTTGCGGCACAGGACCCTCCGGAGCCCGGCGGGTTCCCGGCTTAGACTGACCAACTGGACGCCTGGGAACAAAATCTTCATCTTCTTCCACAACATAATCCTCATCATCCGGATCAAAGGCATATGATGGTCGAGACTAACAACTACGACTCGGTCCGGTAGTGGCCCTCTTGGTGGTATGCTTCTTCTTAGGCCTAACATGCTCCTCAAAATCGGTGAAGCCATGTCGACGAGCGATTGAAAACGACAAGAGGAGAGGACACCTATTAGAGCTAGATAAGGGGGAAATAGTCATGGGACACACATGACATAACAAATGAAATGTTAACATTGTGAGCATGAACATAGACAAGCCTAGGGTTAGGGAATGATCAAAGTGAAGTGCATGACCACAGACATAGAGTGGAATGGCAATGTGAGTGAGAGAGACAGGCAAGCAAGGAGCAAATACTTAGATGAAAAACTAAACATAGAAGATGAACCGATACGAAACACAGCCGGAGTCGAGGGAATGAAGATGGTGCATACCATGGGACGGTTGTCCCTCGAAGGGATCCTTACGGGCATTCTTGGTCCTGGCCATCATGGATAGCTGAGACTCGTGGAGCACCCGACACCAAGGATTCCTTCTCAAAGAAGAAGCGAATCCCCACCCCACAAATGAATTTGATGAGGAGATAGATCGGGGGAAGGAGGTCGTGAAGGATGTAGATCGGGGGTCGGGGCGACTAGGGCGGTCGGGACAACGACGAAGGACGAGAGCCGGCGGGTTTTATATGAGGCCGACGGGTCGGACATTCGGGGTCGGGACGATTCGTTGCTTAGTGGTAAGGGCATGTACAATGGTGCTATCTTAGGAGTGCCACATAGGATAAATGATTAGGTGGAGGAGAGAGAACTCGAAAAAAGACTTTGCCTTCTCTTATTTAAAAGAAGACAAGAGGTGATCTCTTAACACAATATGTCTCACTATGTTTTTAGGAATAACTAATTATAAAAGATAAGGCTAAGAGATGATCCATTGTAGACTCTCCTTTTTGTCATCTCTAAATTACATGTAAAATTTAAAATAAAATTATCTTATCAATCATTGTACATGTCCTAACAGGATGGCCGGATTTTTGGTGGAAATCCGAGGCTTGGGAAGAGCGCTGAAATTGAACATGCCGGAGTCGGCGTGTGTGCCAGATGTATGATGCCTAGGGATTCAGTTTTTGCTCCCTGGTAACCTGACGGGCTGGCGGCTGAGAACTTTGAGCATGGTAACCTATAGATAGGCCTTATGATGACTCCGCCAAGGAGGGTTACAAGAGATATATAAGTGAAGAGATAAAACACATGTTAAGGAAATCATACAACTTAAAATAATGCATACTTGCTCGATCTTGTAAGATGATAAGGACCAAAGCTACCGTGTGTGAGCGTAAAGGACTGGTAGGCGCCGGTGCGCCGGCCGAAAAGTTTCCGTCGGTCATGTCCCACCCGTTGGATGCGAGCCATGTGATTATCGGATCTAGGCAAAAAAATCTCCTCGACTTCGTCTTCCTCGGGTTGGATCCGCAGCTCCCGTTTGGGGTTCTCGTCACCGCGCCTCCGATCTCCTCTGGCGGTTGTCCTCGTCACCAGTCCCCACCCTCGTCGGTCGTCCTCGTCGCCGGTCCACATCCTCTCCGTCCCTCCTCGTCATCGGTCCCCACCCTCGTCAGTTGTCCTTGTCGTCGTCTCAACACGTGCAACAACTGTACCTGTGGTTGCAGCTCTCACCCGCGACTGTTGTAGCTCCTCCGCCGCCCCTCGGCATTGATGCTCGCTAGTCACTAAACGGAATTGCGTCGGCGGCGGCCACCAGTAATTCAACGTCGTTGAATGGATGTAGCAAAAAAGTTCAACGGTAGTAGCAAAATCCAATTATGGTTGCAGCAAAAATCATCGTCGATGTCGTCGCGAGGTCGAACACCGCCTTGATGGATGTAGCAAAAAAGTTCGTTTGTAGTAGCAAAGTGCAACTACGTTTGCAGGAAAAATGTCGCAGCCATCGCTAGGTCATAGGTCAACCTTGATGGATGTAGCAAAAAAATTAGCCGGTAGTAGCAAAGTGCAACTACGGTTGCAGCTTTCCTTGCTGTGCACAGTCGATTGAAGCTTTCTTTGTCTATGATTGAAGCTCTTTTAGATGACGGTTGCAACACTTGTATATGCACGTGCCCCAGCCATGACGATAGGCGATGAGGACGACAGACGGAGGTTGGAACCGATGATGCAGGCGACCGGCGAGGACGGGAACCGACGATGCGGACGGTCGATGGGGACAGGCACCGACGATGCGGACGGCAACAGCGCATGGACAAGCCATTGGTGGGCCTCCTCGGCCATGCGCCCCACCACACGAGAGAATCAGGCCGCCAGATCAGAGATAATTGCACGTTTAGTCCTGGTACTTGCTGGTGCTGTCCAATTCAGTCCTCGTACTTGCGAAATGCTTCAATACGGTCTCGATGCACGAAAATACGTCGTCAATACAGTCGGTAAGGTTGAAACCACAGTCCCGACGATACATGACCCGCGGTACCGCGTACTCCACTGTATTCCACGTTATCCTGGTCCCGCGCGTCAGAGGGGACCACCGTCAGCTCGAGTGGATAACGCGCTGTACCGTTTCGTCGTCGTCGTTTTCGTCGGTGCGCTCCCAACATCAACACGACCCCGTGCCGGTTGCGGCAGCCGAGCCGGGGAGCACGGCGCTCTACGCGGTACAGCCTCTGCAGGGTCTTCATCCTCCTGCTGCTCCGGCCGTCGGCGTCGTCGCCGTCGCAGCCGGCGACGAGCTCGGACTCATTGGCGAGATGGACAGGAGCTCCACGCCGCTGCTTCCTTATCCGCGACGGAGGTCGCGCGCCGCGAGAGGAGTAGCGGCTGCTTCTTCTCCGGCCGCCCCTCGTCCGCTGCTCCGACCACGCCATGGACCTCGTCAAGGTGACCCCCCCTCGCCCCTCTTCTCCTCCCCGCACCTCTCTCCCTCTTTTTCTTACTCCTTGTTCAATTTGATGTGGTTTCCTCACGCACCCCTTGTTGCTCTGTTGGTGCTGCAGATGAAAATCCAGTGTGCACCGTTGTTCGCTGAAGTTGGTGATGCAGGAGGTGTTCCAGATCCAAGTATGCGTGTCTCGGCTGAAGAAACATTTCCTATCCGAGCTAGGAGTGGAGAAAGATGTCATTTTGAAATGCCAATCCTGGTAATGCTAACGTTCATCAAGGTTCTCGTGTTTGAACAAAGCCATGCGTCTGTAGCTTGTTTTGCCTGTGTCTCTCTTGGAGATCGTTGTTACTGAATTCTAGTACTAGTTCATACAGCTAGACATTAAGTGAGATGCATTCTGACATTTTGTACAGTAATTAATTAGAAAAATGTGCTATATACTCGCTCCGCTCCTAAATATTTGTCTTTCTAGAGATTTCACTACGAACTACATACGGATGTATATAGACATAATTTAGAGTGTAAGTTCATTCATTTTGCTCCGTATGTAGTCCATAGTTGAATCTTTAAAAAGACAAGTATTTAGGAATAGATGGAGTACTTACTTGGGTAAGGGGATGGATGTATTGATAATTTTTGGTTTCTCTCTGTTCATTTGATGCGGTTTCCTCATGCCCCCTTGGTGCTCCTGCTTCTCTCCTGCAGATGACAAGCCCTGTTGTTCGTTCAAGTTGGTGCTGCAGTAGAACATACCCCTGCCCTGGAGTTGTTCCAGATCCAAGCATGCGTGTCTCAGGTCAAGAAATATTTCCTGTCTGAGCTAGGCGTGGACAGAAAAATATGTCATCCAGCGCCGGTCGTCTCCAGCTCCTCGTCTCATCTTGCCGCATCTCATAGTGTTGACGTATCACACGGCACCACCGGCATCTCGATGTCTCCACGCGCCTTTGCTGAAGCTTCGTCGTCGCAGCAACCGTCACGTCCGCCAAATTAACATACAAATGGTGGGAGGAAGAGGAGAGGACTGAGACAGCAGAGACGGGGGCGAATGCAAAAACAGAGCCACTCTAGCTGACGGGTGGGTCCCCTCTGATGCGCGGGGCCAGGATGACGTGGAATACAAGGGAAGTAGGGTCGTGTATTGCCGGAACTGAGGTTACAACCTTAGGGACTGTATTAACAACGTATTTTCGTGTACCAGAACCGTATTGAAGCACTTCACAAGTACAAGGACTGAATTGGACAGCGCCAGCGAGTACCAGGACTAAACGTGCAATTATCTCCGCCAGATCACATGAGATTGCACGGTTCGCACGTGATCGACCGCAGCGCTCCTCCCCAAAACGTTTCCGTGAGCGTAAGTGATTTGACGCCGCGAAGATTTGAACCTTCGGCTTAACATCACTACTCTATCATTTAAACTTAAATTAGCAAAATGGTCCGTGCGTTGCAACGGAAAAAAAAACATAATCTTCAATGATGATGACCACTTTATGTTCATACATCATCGCTTGATTTTGAATTTTTGTGCATAAATCCAAGGAAATTATTCTTCTTTTAAACTTATTCACAAGTTCAAGCAATCTTTACATTTTCAAAAAAACAATATCACGGCTGTCAAAAATCTTGTGAACTCAAAGAATTATTCTTAATTTCAAGATTTTTTTTTAGAAAACATACAATAATAATCCGACCCATTCAACAGTTAATTCTTCAAAAATCACACGGGTATATTTTCACAAAGACTTAGAAGCATTAATATTTAACTACATATATTAGATCTTTCATGAACAATTTTAAAATCGAGAACATTTTTTACAATTTACAAACATTTACTAAAAATCGTGAATATTTTTTATATTTCAAACAGGTTTAAATATTTTCTTTTGAATTGGCGACCAACTCTAGAAAAGACCAACATAATTTTTTATGTTGGAGGATTTTACTTTAAATTCACAAAAAGTTTTTAAAACGCATGAAGTTTTTCTGAATAAACAAACATTTAAGTCAGTAATATATTTATTAAATTCACGGACATTGTTTTGGAATTTGCAAAAAAATATAAAAATCCGACGCATTTTTTGAATCCACAAACATTTTATGTTTTCGTCAACATTTTAATTCAAAATTCATTTTTTTTAATATGCAAATGCTTTTGTAATTCTAAATTATTTAAATTAGAAGTAAACAAAAATGGAACGGAAAAATTTAAATAAAAAAAGAAACTATCAAAACAGGCATTAGCTATTTTTAAAATTTTAGGAAATTTTTTAAATGCATTAACATATTTTGAATTAGAAAGCATTTTGTTAAATGCTTTTAATAATTTTAATACATGGAATTTGATTTGAAATCATGGACTTTTCTTATTTTACAAACATTTTTTCAAACTTGCAAACATTTTATTGTATATGCGAGAATTTTTTACAAAAACTCCCAACAGTTTTTGAAGTCACAAACATTTTATTGTTTTAAATATGTTGATTTAAATTTTTAAGTTTATTAAAAGTTTAAAGGTTATTTGAAGTTCTAAATTATTTAAAACAGAAAAGTAAAATGGAACTGAAGATAAATAAATAAACGGAACTAAAAAAACTAACGCCTGTGCAGGGGCCGGCCCATAAGGTGTGTTGGATATTCTCCCAGGGTGCAGAGCGTAATATAGGAGGTTTTCACATGGGACGGCCCAGTCCGAGATTTTTCCATTTGTGAAACGTTTTCTATTACTTACCGGTGGCATGGTGGGTAATTTATACAAACTTTAGGGACAATTTTCATGACGTACCACAGAAGCAATAGGTGTTTTATTAATACTAGCAAAAGGACCCGTGCTGATAATGATCATATTATGTCTTTAAAATATTATGACATTTTCTTGAAATGCATGAACATTTTTTGATTAGCAAACATTTTGTTCAATCGCACTCAAAAAATAACACACAAACTTATTTTCAAAATCATGGACTTTTAGTCTTTTCACCAACATTGTTCTCAAAATTATGAACATTTTTCTGAATATGCGAATATTTTTACAAAAATCCTAAGCATTTTTTGAATTCACAAATATTTTATATTTTCTTCAAACTTTTATTTCAAAATTCCCAATTTTATAAATTGCAAAAGTTTTTCAAACTTCTAAATTATTTAAACTAAAAAATGGAACAGAAAAATGAAAATAAAAATGAGACAAAAAACAGAGGCACAAACTGTTTTTAAGATTTTTACACGGACTTTTGTTTTAAATCGTTGACTTTGTTATTTTATGGACATTTTTTAAAAGTTTAAAACATTTTTTTATATGCAAACATTTTTCAAAACTCCCGAGTAGTTTTTTGAATTCTCAAAAAAATGTATTTTTGAATATTTTATTTCGAAATTCTCAGTTTCTTGAAATTGAAAAAAGTTGTTTGAAGTTCAAAATTATTTAAAGTAGCAAACAAAATGGAACTGGAAATAAAAATAAAAAATCTAAACTAAAAAAACAGGCGCCCACACATGAGCCGGCCCAAACAGGTGTGCTGCATCTTTTTTCAATGCCCAGAGCGTAATATAGGATGTGTCTACATGGGTCGGCCTAGTCCGAAGATTTTTCCTATTCGAAACGTTTTTTATGACTTATAGGTGGCATTGGTGGGTAATTTTAGTCAACTTTAAGGACAATTTGGATGACGTACGGAAGAAGCACTATTTGTTTTATTAGTAGGTAAGAGATAAGATATATATATATATATATATATAATAGCCCGTGCGTTGCAACGGGAGAAAAAAAAATCATAATCTTCAATTGTGATAATCACATTATGTTCTCAAAATATCAAGAAATTTCTTGAAATGCATGAACATTATTTGAATTATGATGAAAATGGCAAAAATATGTTTTGTTAATTAATGATAGCATATTCATAAAAACATTATTTTTATCTTGTTGATATATGTGTTTGCAGTTGTAATCTAAGTGAAGTCTTAATTTGGTTGCAAACATATTAGACAACTTTATCAAAAACAATCAATTTGTAACTACATGCATACCAAATGTTCCAGGTTGCATATCAATATCGATATTCTTAAAAAAGTAATTAGCAAAACAGTTTATATATATGAAAAATCAAAGCTAAGCCATTTGTTTACGTAAAGCTTGTATAAACAACATTGTATATTTTTTATACATTAGAAACATTTTTTTTGCGTGTGACATAGAAACATTATTGAGTTTTGATGTCTAATTTTTTAATAAACATTTTACATATTTTGTATGCATCATGAACATTTTTTATATACATGTTTTACATTATTCAAATGCACGATTAACATTTTTGAAAAGTTCTATTTTTTATGTCTACTTTGTTCCATACACATTATATACTTTTGTATATGTTTTCTTATACACCGGAAACATTTTTCTATGCATATTTAAAGTTTTTTAAATACATGATCAATATTTTTTAAAATAAAAGAAAATATATTATTTATTGTCCATACTACAATTTTTTTAATATATGGGAACTTTTTTGTCTGGAAATTTAACGTTTCTTTAATCCATAATTAACATTTGTGCAAAGTTTATCAAAATAAAGGCAAAATAGAAAAAAAAAGTAGAAAAAGTGCAAAATAAAAGGAAAAAAGGTTTGTAGGACGCTATCGGGATCGAACCTAGGTCTCCTGGGGTGAGACAGCACGAACCCAACCTGTTGGGCTAGCCTTATGCTAGTGATAATATACGGAAACGCATCCTTTAGAATTAAAAAGAAAGAGCCGAATCGAAGTTTAAAAAACAAATCATTTTGTCACTTACGGATGGCATTGATGAGTAATTTTGATAAACTTTAAGGGTAAATTTAATGACGTACCACAGAAGCAATATGTGTTTTATTAGTAGGTAGGTATAGGTGGGTAATTTTGATGAACTTTAGGAACAAATTTAATGACGTACCACAGAAGCAATAGGTGCTTTATTAGTGTATATATATATATATATATATATATATATATATATATATATATATATATATATATATATATATATAGGTAAAGATAGTTGGGTTTGTCCACAAGCGATGCGTCGAAGCGGCAACATGAATGCGTAAAGCTCCCGTTCAATCTGACATGACGGACACATCCGGGCCTTCCCATGTGCGCCCCACGTATGGATTGGCTAGGCCCGTTTGAGGGGGTCTTGGGTCACAAAAAAGTGTCCGGTCACTAACCAGGCTGTCCACATGGACATGAGGCAATATGAAGGGTATAGTTTTAGAAGCTCTTATAAGGTGTTTCAGGCTTTTAGCCAACAAGCACATGATGCAGGTAGCCTTTGGATTTCTAGTATTTTCTCCATCTTCTCTTACTGGGATGCCCTCAACATGTCCATGCGTGAACCCAGCTTCCTCTAGGTCCACACCGACACAGAGATCGATTTCTACGTAGCAATGTCCAAAGGGGGTCACGGAATCTACCTATAGAACTGTAAATTTGAGGGAACTTCTAATTCAAATTCATACCTCGTACTGTACTATTATCAAGAAGGCCATTCAAGCCACAACAGTAATGATTTTGAATGCCACGTTCTACATATAGAAGGGCCTGAACATGGTTACCTATCACTGTTTCAATGAAGAAAGTGCAGAAAAGTGACTGGGAACATAATCCATCATAATTCATTACTTCCTTCAGATTGATAATGTGAGTGCAGATATTGGTGTTTCTATACCATATTTGGATTTGGCATGTTCTAAATCAACACATAGAGTAGCTTACAAAACACACTTAATGTTTTTTTATTGACAGAACAAAAGAAACCATAATTGAGTTTTCGGTATATCATCATCACATATACGGAAAGAACAAGAGTATGTTATATATTCACCCATTAACAACACTTGTGGATGGAAGAAAGCAGAGCGACCGAGAGAGCGGGCAGCAAACCTGATACTTGCCCTGTCCAACACTGATCTTTTGCGCACAAGACGTATCAGTTTAAATATTATACACAAACTGTGACAAATGGTAGTGTAGCATGCCGCCGCATCTTGACTTATCACCCATTCATCAGCTTGTCGAGCACCACATTCAGGTCGACGTTCTGCCCATTCTCGGTCAGCCTCCGCACGGTTGCCCTTACCTGCTCTCTTGAGAACCCCATGGTTGCAACCTTCTCTACCACATCATCGAGGGCCACCCTGTTGCCCGATGCAGCAGTTGGGCTGGAACTGACTGGCTCTGCTTGTGGTAGTATCCAGGCCGTAGGGAGCCTGGTGCTGTAGCTATTGCCGCTACCCCCAGAGGATGGTCCTGAGGGAGCAAAAGGCGTAGGCTTCATTCCAGTATTTCCACGGTAAGAAGGAGATCCAGTGTAGCCATATGTTTCAGAAAAGCTACTTCCTCCCTGTGGCCCATACCCAGGGGCACCATAGGATGGTGGTGGGCCAGAGTTAGGCCTGACCGCAGGAGGTTCATACATGCTAGGATTCTGTCCATAGAAAGGTGGGGCTGATTCATTTTGCGGCGGCATGTAAGCTGAAGGAGTGCGAACATTTGGTGGATAACTATGAGAAGGCGTATACTCTGTGTGCTGGGATGCAGGATGTGCAAGTGGGCTTGAAGGGTTAGCATTTGTAGATTGAGGTTGTTGTGAATATTGAGAAAACTGAGACGGGGTTTGATACTGTTGTGGTGGAGCTGGGGGCGCCTGCGCCTGTGGAACTGGAGGGGCTTGATACTGCTGTGGTGGAGCTGGAGGTGCATGTGCCTGTGGAACTGGAGGGGCTTGATACTGCTGTGGTGGAGCTGGAGGTGCCTGTGGCTGTGGAACTGGAGGGGCTTGATACTGTTGTTGTGGTGCAGGAGGCGCCTGTGGCTGTGGAACTGGAGGTGCTTGATACTGCTGATGAATGGCTTCAGTTGGCTGGGCAGATGGTGTGTAGTAGGGTTCCTGTGGTAAAGCTGGTACAGAGGGAGCCGATGAATGGCCTAGGAACTGTGCTGGAGGCTGACTTTGAAGCGTTGGAGGTGGAGGCGGCGCGTTAGGAGCAGGAAGGGCAGGAAAAGTTTGGGGTTGATGTTGCGGCGGAACCCCTGCCTGCTGCGGAGCAACTGACTGGTGCAGCGAGTCTGCCTGTCCAACCCCACTATTTTCTGATGACTGGGTCTCATTTTTGGGTATCTGGAGTTTTGCAAGATGGAGCTGGGTTTCAACAATTTCCTGCTTGTCACGCATAATCTGCACACCCGCTTGGACCTGTATGTAGCATTACAAAATTATATGGAAGCTATCCCAATAGCATAACAACAAAGCAATAGGGTACTGTTCATAAGCATTAAGTGATGCTCTCTCTATTATCACACAACCATACATTTAAGGAAGCACAATACTGGTGGGTTTATAATACCCCATGAGTGGTAATTACAAAAAAGGTGATTATGTGTAGCATCATCTAAAGGAACACTGACATGCAATACAAATGACCAGTTTGGAGGGGGGGGGGGGGGGGGGGGGTGCTATAGAAGCTTAAAATGTGAATATGCATCTAAAAAGAATCCACCAAATAGGATATGTTTAAGCCTCGAAACAGACGGTTAGTTAACTACTTCACTACAGAGTCAAAATAAGACTGCAATTGTCTATTATAAATCGTAAACGAGGTATATGACAATTTCCAACATAATCCCAGTAGAGCATGCCAATCAGTTGTCAAAGATGACCAGCGGTGAGTTAGCACATCACTGTAACCTTCTCAGTAAATCAATGCCAATATGAAATAATATGCATTGCTTCGCAAGCATAGCTATCGTATGATCATAAAAATTTCAGAGAGGGATGGAGCAGGAGAGTCAAATGAAGCATACCTCCCTCAACATATTCTCAAGTTGCCTCAGTTTTCCATCAGTGCTACCATTATAGTTGCCAATTGTTAGCTTGAACTCATCAACAGAACTTTCAAGATGGTGTGTTCTACCCTCCAGCTGTGAAAGCCTTGAGCTTACACCTTCTAGTGCATACAACAGGTTATCAGAATACTTCTTCATGGTTCGATCAATATCTGCTATAGTTACCAGTCCAAAGTTACTCCTGTCTTCCTCATGATTAACATTCTTCGGCACACGGTTTTCCAATATACCAGCACTCTTTCCATCATATAAAAGAAAAATGTAAGTAAGCTATATATGACAAGTGATGGTGTTTACTATCAAATGCAACTAATAATAATTAGAAGTTCATTGCATGCAATCGACAGAACCAACGAACAAATATATATCAAATAAGAATCACAGATTCAACAAAGTAATTCAAAAGAGTACAAATAAAGTCGTAAATGTAAGAGCTGGGGAAAACGTGCATCACCATGATACCTCTTGTGTTACATTTTAATCAGTCGTGTGCAAGAATTTAAACAGCAATTAGTCAGCACAAATTTCTGTGTAGCTTCTAACAAAACAAGATCTTGGCATAAATTTCACAGAACAGATGTACTGGCTATCTGGCATCTAACAGCATGCAAAAGAATAAAACTTAACGTACAAATCTACGGGAGTTCAGTCGCACTGACCATTTTTCTGACAAATAAGCGTCTATCTATGCGCTATTGCATGCTCGTTAGATGGCATGTATTACAAAGTCACTGAGATATGTTTCATGGAATTGAAACATGACTTATAGATGGCTTGAGGAATCAACAAATTCGATTATGCATACCATTCGTATGTGCTAACTTGATAGCTACCAAACAACAAGGCCATGTTTCCAGCGCATGCTACAGGATACCCAAAATTTAGTAGTAGTGCCTAGCTAGCAGTATCATGTACCCCAAGACAAGCCAACGTGAACCTATCCAAGGTGCAGTTCCTTCTTTTGCCCAGCCGATCTACTTACGGCCCCAGCAATTCAATATCACTACAATACACAATACTGCCTACATGCAACTACTCCTACTTACTAGATTTATCTTCCGAACTAGGCGCCTTTGTGAACTTTGCAACACGAGATAATCAGGTAACTTTGCTTCGGGCAAGGACATGAATCGCAGCTAGACCGAGAGATCCAGCGAGTAACAGTAGGTACCTTGAGGTTGTATGGGGACGAGGCGGGGGCGGAGACCGAGGCGGCCTTGGAGTTGGAGTCGAGGGAACCCCACGAGTGCGGCGCGGCGGCGGGGGCGGCCCCGGCGGTGCGCATGGGCTGGAAGTCGTAGCTGGGAAGAACGTCGGTGGCGGTGCCGTTGGCGCTGCGGTGGTGGCGGCGGCGCAGGCCGTCCTCGCTCTCCTCCTGGGGGTCGGGGCCCATCAGATCGAGGAGCTCCGAGCCGCCGCCCGCGGGGGGCGGGGAGGGGGCGGCGGAGGCGGCGAGGCCGAGGATCTGCTTGTCCATGAACTGCGACGTGTTCATCGGGCGGGGCCGCCTCGCCGGCGGCGGGAGCGTGTTGGGTGGGGGTGGGTGGGGGTGGGGGTGGGGGTGGCGTGCGGCGGGGAGCTGGGAGGGGAGAGGGGCAGCTGAGCTGGGGGGCGATGGGGGGGTCGGGTCAGGTCGGGTGGGGAGGAGGAATCGAGATGGGACGGCGAGCGAGACCACACGACACGAGAGACGAGACGGCACGGCGAGTGACGGACTCGATTGGTTGGTTCGTCGGCTTGCGCCTCTTCTGTGGGCCTGAAACGTGTGCTGCGAGAAAGTGGGCTCTGGACTGTACGGAGTCCTATTTCCGGCCCGCTGCACAAACCACCACACTGGTACCTAAATAGGCTGGCCTGTGTAGTTTTTTTCCACAGGATTCTCATTTTCCGTTTACTTTTTACTTTTCCTTTTTTCGATTTATTTCTCTTTTTTATTTTCCATTGTTCATTTTATCTATTTCCTGATTTTAAAAAAATCACAAACTTTCTTTCATTCTTTTGTAAACTTTTAAAAAATCAATTTTGATAACCTTTTCTCAAATTCGTTAAAATTTTCAAATTCCGTGAACTTTTTAAAATTATGAAGTTTTGCAAAATCTTTTTGTGAACATTTTTACATTTGTGCAAACCTTTTCTACATTATGAACTTTCGAAGTCCTGAACTTTTTTCAAATGTGTGAACCTTTTTCCCAAAATTCATGAACTTTTTAAATTATTTTTAAAATGTGTTCCCCTTATTTTAAAAGTAAATCATCTTTGGTCAATGTTTATTGGTAGCTAGTCACAGACAACTAGGTATAGTGTGATCGATCAACTTTTTTTAACGTATACTGACCTATCAACTTTTTTTAGCGTATACTGACCTATCAACTGAGTGAACGAAGTGGACACTCGGTTTGTTGGGCCAGACCATGCGGGAGAGGCATGCGAGCGGCAAGTGGCTTAACCGGCGCTGAACACGCCAAATAGGAGGTCTCCTGGACTGTTTGGGCTGGCAGGGATCTACTCGTTGTGTGGTTGTAGACGGGTGTGGACAACGTGTCCCCTAGGCTCATCCCAGGGTGCTCCTCTTTAATGTTTTTCTTTTACTAGCACAAATGCCCGTGCGTTGCAACGGAAAAAAAAAACAATGAAAAAGTGTAGTCCATTGATAAAAACGTGTATGGATACTGTTAAAAAAAAGACACGTACGTAAGGTCGATTATAAAATATGTACAAGAAAGAACCCGGTGCAAGTACATCATGTCAAAAGATTATAACATTTCTCAAATATTGATGCTTAAGTTAACATGTTACAATACAAATAGTCGATACGAAATAAAGACAAATATTGATTAGTATTGTATCCTATATAGTATTTTTAGACATATATATAACATGTAAAATAACAACATATTCAAACTCTACACATTTTTCTAATCAAGTTTCATATATAACATGTTTAAATTGGATTTACGGTTTAAAAGATATTGCTATTTAAAAATACATATTTATTCTGAATGGACTTCGAGGTTATTAACGCATATGTGAGGGGTTTACGTAAAAAAAATTAAAAACGATTCACTCTGACTATAATTTGGACCGCGGGTTATTTAGCACGAAAGTAAGGGGGTCTTGTGTAAAATGCGAAAAAAGGTTCGGCCTCACTTATAAATGAACTGCGGGTTAATTAGAGAAAAATACAGGGACCTTTCTGCAAAAGAGCCACGACGGACGACAAAAACCGTCCTTGCTTTATTATTAGGGAGAGAAGATGAACAACACCTCTTTCACGATGAATTTATCAAAATGACATTACTCCCTTCGTCCCATAATGTAAGATGTTTTTGTAAGTTAACATAGTTTGTAAAAACGTCTTACATTATGGGATGTCACTTTGCAAAATTTTCTTATATTATGAAATGGAGGGAGTAAAATATACGTGAATAGTACTGCACCACATTCAACCTAGAGATAAAATGGAAGGTGGATGCATGTTATATTGTCTTGTGCTATTCAGGTTTGATTATTTATTATTGAAAAATGAAAACAAAATCAATGATGTGGAGGACTTTTATGTTCTTTTATGGTGTTGAGAGCTTGCATGTGGTAAAAAGTAAAAAGTTAAAAGGTTGCATAGGGGCTTGATGATGTGGACGACATGCATGTGGTGCAAAGTGAAAAGTTAATTGACTGCATATGCTTGATGATGTGGATAGTTTGCATGTTCATTGAGATGGGAGATGGCATGTGTGAGACATGTGTGATGAGGTGGGTAGGTTTCATTTTTAAGATAAATAAGATAGCGGAGATGAACTTCTTAGATATATAAGATATATGATTTCATGTAATCTAGTTCAAGGGGATATACAGATTAGCATAAGGGGAAGAACCACACATGGTGGCCAACATTTAGGCAGTCGCGATCCTAGGCAAATTACCACCCTCCTTAGTACAAGTGTGTCGTTCATGGCAAAATACACATGACGATTTTTTTGGATTTTGATCGCTTTCATGATAATGCAATGGACATCACAATTTCATGAAAATGCAATGGACATCAGAATTATTTGCAATATGCAACTTTCTAATGACACTCAGAAAGTTAGATGAAATTTAGAACTTCTCTTGGTGTAGATCTTAGTAGAGTGTCAATGATTCGCTGCATCAAAGTCCACCATCGACCTGGCTACACACGTGTTGGTTGCTTTAGCAATCACACCATCAACATTGATCTTGAAAAAACGTGTTAAAGGAGGGATACACCGCTCCATGTCTCGAACATCACACGCCTTCATTGCCCCATAGGGTATTGAGTTCGATCTTTTTTGAATAACGACAGATGAATACATGAGTAGGTATTGGGCTTTGAAATTCCTTCTCATGAATGGCTCGACGCCTCGCATATCAAATTTCCTAGAAGGTAGTGAGTCCTCTTTAGCGCTTAAGGCGTCCGGAATCGATGTAACACTGACATGAACGGTCATTGGGCTTGGGTCTATGAAGCTCTTGTCGATCGCTAGCTCAACTCCTGGCTCGCATGCTTGCTAGATTGATTGGCTGGTTTGTTGTGTTTTGCTCGGTTCTGCTTGGCTACTAGCTCAGGAAAAATCGTCTGTTTTTGTGGTTTTCAAAGATTGGGAACTAAATAAATGTTTAATATTTGAAAATTAATCATGGATTTTCAAACATGTTTATGAATTTGAAACTTGTTCACAAATTCAAAAAATTGTCAGAGACTTAGAAAAAAATGTGAATTAGGAAAGTGTTCACGGATTTTAAAAAGTCCAAGACTTTGCATTTGAAGAAGATTCATGATTTTGGGAAAATATTTGCTATTTTAAATAAATGATTTTTTTAAATGTTCACTAATTTTCACAAAGTTCATGGATTTGAAAAACTTCCAAGAAATTTTAAAAAATGAAATGAAAAAGAAAAAAAACTAACAGAAAAAAGCAGGCTAAAAGCTTATAGGAACTTCCGAGAGCCGTCCACAAGGTTTATGAAGGCTTTCCATATCAAAGGTTCTTAGAGCATTTTCAACAAAGAGGCTAAATAAGCCGTGCACATGAAAAAAATGGGTTTTTAGGTCGCGCAATCGAATCAGCAGCTCCGGGAGACGCGTAAAAATTGTGCGTGCTAAAAACCACTCCGCACATCGAATAGAACTGCATCACGCGCTGTTTTTTTCCAGCGTCCGCTACCACACGCTGAACAACGACTCGCCTGCGTCAATGTCCATCAACCGCCAGATCTGAAATTTCTACTCGCGCACGCGACTTTCCCATCCTCTCCGACGACCCGTCGACGCTTCCCCAACCGTTTCCCACCGCGTACGCCGCTCCCCCTCTTCGCCGGTGGCCTCCGCTACTTTCTTCGCCGCGGCCGCCCATGGAGCGCACCGTTCCATGATTTTAGTTTGAATTCAAATTTGTAGATGAGTTCGTCCCACGATTCTTTCGATGAAGAATTTGATCTTTAAGAGGAGGAGGACCTCGCAATGGACCTAGCTATGCACGTCAACAAAAAGCTGAAACATGTTGGTTTAGCTTTTGGTCATGAAAAATTGTGGAGGGAAAGGATCGATGCCCACAACAGATTGATGAAGAACTATTTTGAAAGCTTCCAATGCTGAAGTTTAATTATTTATTTGAGTTGTAATAATAATTGAACTATTTTTTTAACGAACTATTTTGTGTTTGTTTAATCTTCTTTGTTTCATATTGAATGCAAAATATTGTTTCTGCTGGGCGCGTGCTCTATTTTGCCGCGCCTCCTGAAGTGGCGCTTTGGCACGCTGAAAAATTTCAACGCATGGTGAAGCAACTGTAAAGTCCGGCGCGCAAAAGGGCTATTTGGACGCTGTAATTTTTCTTTTACATGTCACGCCGTAGCGCAGCTCTTGAAGATACTCTTAAATGGGTCAGCCTGTTGCTAAGGATCCTTGAGGGATGGTGCGAACGTCATGCATAGAAAGGTCTATAAGCGGCGCCTTAAGCTTTGAATAGGGTATTCCTCATCCCGGATCCACATCTACACTATCGTTGCTGCTCATCACGGTGGTGGATGTGTCTATCCTTTTCATTGAGAATGGAATGAATTTTTTTCTCTCGGGCACCATGGAGCCTAATATTTTTATAACTTCAAAAATCAAGTTTTATATTAAAAGAAATCAAAAATAAGTACACAAGTAGTTATAGATGTATACTGGATGTGTGTGAACTTTCATCACCAAATATTTTTTGATGTAATCTGTGTAAAATACAAAATCATGTACTATTATAATGAATAGACATGTGTTAGAAATACGTGATTTTATCATTGTTTGTGTAGCTCACACAAAAAGGTACTTCGCCATGAAACTTTGCTTGCAGTCAAGTATTTCATCCATATGTATATGCGTTTTTAAGATTTTTTTGAAACTTAAAAGTTTTTATTTTTAAATATTTTAAGGTAAGATTAGTAGCAATGTAATTATTGGTTATTGTGATGATATCTAGTTTTGAGGTTGATAACTATCCACGAGCAGCCCAACATCCTACACAATGTTACCGGTAAGAAGATATGAACAATATGCCAACTCTTGTAGTACCGGGTGATAATTTTCGACCTAAAAATTCCTTGAAACGTTCATTCAGTTTTCATGCTCGGTAACTTAAAAAGGTTGGTAAATACATACTGCAACCTGGTAACTTTTGACCAGAAAAACAAATTGTCAGACCATACCAACATATGATCTAGTTTCAAAGAGCTCATCGCGATTTAGTGACCAAAGCAGATTTTGAATCAAACTTGTGGTTTGAGGTCTAATTGTTTTTATATTTTTGAAATAGCAAAAATATTTGCCGACACTATTGAAAAGAATTTGCGTATTTGCACATTTGGAGATGTACACATGCAGACTAACAGGAAAGAATTTGTGATTTGACTTTCAGCCACGTTAGGAAGCGTTCTGTTTTATCCCTAGAATTAGATTGATGGTCAGATATGACATTCTTTTTTTACATGTCCGGCGCGTAGCCAGGCCTAGGATTAACCGATATGATAATTGTTGCAATCTAGAGCATCCTCTGTCACAATCACCATGGCTATCTGTTGGGAACAAAAGACTTAGTTTACATCGATACCACGGACACCTCCCTCCCTCCTTCCCAAAGCTTCTGATCTGATCGTGCTGCTTCTTAATAACAACCAAGGTGTATGCTTCCCTGCTTTTACCTACTTGCTGAGACCAGATGAGGAGCCTCCTGCAAATAAAAAGGGTGTATGCTTCCCTGCTTTTACCTACTTGCTCAGACCAGATGAGGAGCCTCCTACAAATAAAAAGGGACGGTGCTATTAGGCGTGTCGTAATTTCAGAATTGCCTTAACAAGTACCAGAGGTGAGTCCTTTTTCTATTGCCGATGCTAAACATTCTAGGTTTAACCATGTAAAATAGTTATGCTTGTTTCCTATCATTCCAAATTGTAGCACATCAGCAATCTGAACCAAAATTTATCTCACATAAATAAGCTTCAATTTCTCTCTATCTCTGTTTTTGCAGGCAACAAGCTGATTCATTTTCTGTCGCACAAAGAAGAATCACTTTGAAGTGGAAATAGAAATGGATTTATCAGAATGATGGTTAAACCTCTCCTTGACGATCTGGACGACGTCGCAACAACCAACCAACCAACCAAACGACAATACTTCCTCTTCCCAGCAGCAACTCACCATGTACAACTACAACCTGAGTGGCCCACGCTCCACAGTTCTTTCCCTAGCCAACCAAGCAAGCACATATGAGCATGGTGGAGTCACCAGCCCCGAGTTGTGCAATGTCAACAGCAGCCTTGGGCAAAACCAATTTCAGATTGCTGCAGGGGGTAGCCCTGAGCGCCACCGGCTCAGATCAAACGATGCTCTTCACTATATAAGCCAGATGCTGATGGAAGACATCGACGAGAGGGTCGACATATGCCAAGGGGAGGCTTCTCTCCAGGCTGCTGAGAAGCCATTCCTTGACCTTCTTGGGCAGGTACAACCGCCGGTTACTAGCTGGTCGTCATTGCATAGCAACAACCAAATAGACAACCCTGATAAGAGTAGGACCAGCTGCTACAAGAGGCTCTGGAGCACTAGCTTCGGTAATGACTGTTCCAGTTACAGTGTGTTATAGCCCTTGACAACCCCGTTGAGTCCATATATCTGCAATAGGAGTCTTTCTCTACAAAACCGACCGTTCATAAGTGTTGGACCGACTTCTAGATTTGGATTCCCCGCCTTGCATAGTAAGACAGGTGTCGAGGAGGCAACGATGATTGCTCCAAGTATTGATAAGCTGGTGATACATTTAGAGAATGGCATACTTTCTATTTCCAAACTGACGATAAGGGGAAAAGTAGAACTAGGAGAGAGGAGCGAAAACACAATCTTTGAGGTGGCAGGCCAAAGGGATTGGGATATCTTGGAGGGAAGGAGCAATAAACATCTTAACTTCACCACTTGTGCAATAATTCGAAATGAAAATTTTGACCAAGTTCTGCTATGCTATGGTCAGAAGAGTTCAAAAAAAATAACAAGACTACGGAGAGGGATGGCAGAGGAAGGAAATAAGAACCCATTGAAAGGTCAGAGCAAAGGACGTCAGAAGCTATGGCAGAGGAAGCAACCGAGGAGAGAGTTGGTTGATCTCAAGACCCTCCTCGTCAATTGCGCACAAGTTGTGGCAGAAGACAACCATCTGTTGGCCAGTGAAATCCTAAAGAAGATAAGACAACACTCCCCAGTAGATGGTGATTGTACTCAGAGACTGGCATTTTGCTTGGCAGATGACCTCGAGGCACGCTTGGCTGGGATTGGGGGTCAGGTTTATCGCGACCTCATGGAGAGGCGAACAAGTACAACATATTGGTTAGATGCTTACAGCCTTTTTATTGCATCCTGCCCTTTCGACAGGACGTCATACTACTTTGCCAACCAAGCTATTCTTGATGTGTCACAAGGGAAACCAAGGGTGCACATTGTTGATTTCGGCATCAGCTTCGGCTTTCAGTGGCCATTAATGATTCAGAAGTTTGCACAGCAAGAAGAGGGAGCCCCTAAGCTCCGGATCACAGGTATAGATGTTCCCCAGCCAGGTTTCCTCCCTTGTAAAATGATCGAGGAGACAGGGAAGCGCTTGGCTGATTATGCAAACATGTTCAAGGTACCTTTTCAGTATCAGGGCATTGCCGCTTCAAGATGGAAGACCATTAAAATTGAGGATCTTAACTTGACGAGGATGAAGTTCTCATAATCAATTGCATGTTCCGGATGAAGAATATAGGTCATGAAACCGAAGCCATAAATAGTGCAAGGTATAAGGTGCTCAAAATTATGAGGAGGGTGAACCCAAAGATTTTTATTTTAGGCACCGTGAATGGGTTACGCAATTCTCCCTTCTTCATACAACGTTTCAAAGAGGTTATGTTCCAGTACTCTTTAATGTTTGATATGCTCGATGCAAATGTTGCTCCACGGGATAATAGAGCGAGAAAGATGATTGAGAGGGTCCTATTTGGGAAGGATGCATTTAACATCCTATTTGGAAAGTATTTGCTCCACGGGCAGTGGCACGCAAGGTGCCTCAAGGCCGGGTTCCAACAGCTTCCTATCGATCCAGCCATCTTAAGGATAATAGTACACATGAAGAACATGTTTTGGCATGAGGAATTCTTTGCTGTTGAAGATCGCAGTTGGCTGCTACAAGGATGGAAAAGGAGAGTAATTTATGCTATATCTAAATGGAAACCTACTGAAATGTAAGATTGTCAGTAAGATTCGAACAGTTTTTCAAGTGAATCTGGTGTTTTTTTAAACGAATATTAACTATGTGAACAAAAAGGCGACTGTAAAATACTTTGCTTCTGTGGTTCTTTTAAATTCCTGATGAATGAACTGTATTGGATCCACGGTCCACTAGACATGAGATTAGTGGAAATGCCATACCTAGACAGTGGATTTGCTGTAAAGTAGATTATTGCACTGCCTGCCATACCTAGACACTGTATTGGGTCCACTGAGAGGATTGCCATTTCTGATTTCAAGACGGCAATTCGACTTAATCTAAACAGGAATGCAATAAAATTCACTAATGTTCACATGCTATTACTCTCTCCTGTCAAACTAGGTGACGGTTTCGACACGTCTTCTAGTATCAAACTTGTACTCAAACAACGAAAAAACATTTTAATCACTCAGATTGGAAATTTGAAAATCATATGAGGGCGCGGGCTCCTATGGTTCCGCTAGGGGACTACCAAATCAATCCGGCGACAGAGACACGGGGAATCAGAGAGGGGGCAGGGAGGGACCTTGGACTTGGAGGCGAGCGCAGAGGGTGGGGTGGAGACCGAGGTCGGCGAAGGAGCGCGAGGAGACGTGCCACTCCGCGTCGCCTTCCTTCGCCTACGCCTTTCCATTCATCATCGCTGCCGGCGACCTGCGATGCCTCCTGCTCTTGGCGGTCATGGAGAGGTCGCGGAGAGGAAGTAAGACCAAGTCTAGCACACCCCGCAACCCGTCCGGAACCGAAAAATAACCGTTAAAATACGGGTCGGGGCAGAAAAACCTGCCCGATCATGACACGCATCCCGCCCCGGCCCGTAAATAATTTTACGGGATACGGCAAAATCTCGGTCCCAACCGTGTATTCGCGGGTTTCCACCTCGCCGTTGCGGTGCCCCGCATATGAGCGAAAGCGGTTGGTGGGGGGACATTTCAACCCGCGTTTCCCCCACCAAAGCATATTCCATGAATATGTTCTTTTACGGGGCCGTTTGCGGGGTCTGCATCTGTGGCAGCCCGGATCAGCCCGTAAAAACTGATTTACGCGAACTGCAAACACGTTTTGCGGGCCGGACGAATGCGGGGTCTGCTAGAGTTGCTCTAAGGAGGATCGAAGACAAGGAGAGAGGGCCTTTTTTCCGCCTTCGGAGAGCGTTTACGCTACTGCCGAAAACATGTTGTGTCACGCTTTCTTTATGGATAAAGTAACAAAGTACATGATCGAACGATACAAAGTAAAAAAGTTATTATATCACGACTTCACGCCACGCCACGTCCTAGCACACCTAGACTCCATGACAACGCCCTCAAGAGGGAGAACGGTGTTGAGCGTCGTCGCTGCCGAGTACGAAGCGGACATGGATCTTCACCCGAAGTCTTGCCACGGAGAGGAGAACCACAACGATGTCTTCAAAAAGATAGCGGCGCCAACTGGGCGGCAGCCGTGCCAAAGCGCGGAGCTTTCGCTCGGCAGTTCACCCGTGCCATCGCGATGACGTCAGGCCATTCGTGGCAAGTTCTAACTCCCACATCTAGATCTCGACGACGCCAATGCCATTGACATGAAACGCTCCCGAGCCACTAGCCCCTACCCGTTGCTGCTCACACGGCCAAAAGGGTAAGCCACCACCGCCGCGATGAGGCCCGCAGGAGAGCCGACCATGGGGACCACCATCCGGGGCCACTGCTGTGACAGCCCGATGCCGACGCCCTAGAAGATTCCCCCTTTATTCCGTTTTCGTCGTGTGGTTATTTTAATTTGTTGCATCATCATCGCATCATGCGCATCATCAGCATTGCATCGGCATCCCGTTGCCGCCCATTTTCAAAACTTGCATCCGTTGTTAGTTGCCGGTTCTCGTCGTTGTCCGTTCCGAGCCCGACCGCACTCGCACGCGCCCACGGCATCGTCGAAACCCTGTTTTAAAAGTGCGTTCAAAACTTTCTCTGATCGAGGTGAAACTTGGTATGCGGTCGTAATTAGATATAGCTAGGCTGCCTGTCGAATTTCTTCGCGATCGGAGACCGTCTGGTACCCGAACGGTCGACCGTAGCGGCACCATATTCGGTCTACCGTCGGACGTCTGTCGGTGTTTTAAATTTCGTTGCCGCGTCGCTCGTTTTCCCTCTCGTCTCTGGATATCCACCCTTCTCGGCCTCGTAACCATTTTCCCGTTCGGAATTAGTCGAACCCGACCCCGCGGTTGGATCCGGAACGCGATTCCGGCTAACCTAGCCCCCATTTGTTATAAATATACCCATCCTCCTATTTTTTAGGCAGCCACCCCCTTTGCCTCGAAATCCGCGCAGCCGTCCTAACCCTAGCTTTCTCTCCCCACCAGCCTCGCGGGCCCGCCCGAGCCCATCCGAGGCCCGCCGGGTCCAGATCCGCGCCGTCGCTTGCTCGCCTGGCCCGAGCCAGCCGCCGCCGTGCAACTCTCCTCCTCCCGAGATACGCAGCGCCCCACGCCGGCCATCGAGCGTCGCCGCCGGCCGCGAGACCTTCCCTGCCGAGGTGCTCCGCCGCCTCCTCGTCGCCGCCTCCTCGCTAGGCCTCGCCGGAGACCCTCGTCGACGGATCACCGCCGCGCGCAGCCTTCCTCGCACATGGTCGTCTCCTGCCGCCTCGCCGTCCTCCGCCCGGAGCTCGCCGTCGCCGCTGGGAATGGGGCTCCCGTGCCCGGGTCCCTCCAGATCCGGCCGACCCCCACCGATTCCCCTTCTTCCCCGCCGGATCGAGCCCCGCCTGGTGCCGCCGCCGGCCAGGCGCCATGGCCTCGTGCTGAGCACGGGAGGACGAGGGCAGTGCCCGTGACCGCTCGCCAGCGCCTGGGCCCCCTCGCCCCCGAGGCCCAGCTTCTCCCTCCCACGTGGCCCACCTCGCCGGCCTGCCTCGCCCTCTTCCCCCGTGGCCCAACTCCCTCACGGCCAGATCCGGCCCAAGAGGCCCCCAAGGTGAGCCCCATGTACACTATTCCCCGCCCCGTGCGCTAGATAGTATCTTGCAACCCATGTTCGGCCCGTTTAATATTTAGGTTATTTTTTTAGAATTAGATAATTCCAGAAAAATAGCGTATATTCTTTCGACCGTATCTTTTATTCCGTATGTCGGAACGAGGCATGTTGTATATGGTTTTGGGGTAGTTTTGCGAGTAGAAAACGATATCACAACTTGCATAATTATTTGACATAGTTTAACATGTCAAATACATAGATTAGTGTGCTGTCCACATAGAATATAGCCCGTATTATTTTTCCGCGTGCATTCGAATTGCTCGGATGCCGTAGTATAAATGTCCATGTTTTAGGAACCATTTTTCCATGTATTTTAGAGTAGACTTTGGCATTTTTGCGTGTAGGGTGTGCCGGTAGTTTATTTTCCCGTGTATAGATTATTTTCTCGCATTTTCGTGTGGCATTATATTGTTGTGCAACCCCACATATTTTATATGTTTTCGGGGTAGAAAAATCCCATGTGCAATTAGTTTTAGCGTTAGAGCAAGTTAGTTCGCGCGATATTTTGCCATGTTGCCCTCTTGTCTTTTTCGTAGGATTTATTTCGTGCTCCGGTTGATTAAGTTGTCAACTAGGGAGTTGTTCTTGGGTGTTTATTCTAGCCCCTGTATTTTTGGTTGCAATAGAAATGCATGTTTAGGTGTGATTTGCTTGCTCTCAAGTTGCGAGAAATAGTGCTGATTTGGAGGAGCTGAAATATTTCTAAGTCTGGAATCTGTTATATTTTGTTGCTGTCTTGTCTTGCTTGTATCTTTTGATCTGTAGCTCTTTTGAGGTTGGTCCAACGGAGTTAGTTGTAGCCCTTGTGCTTCTCTAGAACGCTGTGAATTTTCATGCCATTTGGAGTCCTGTAGCTATAGGTTTTTCTGCTGTCAATATGCCTTCAGACCGAAAACTGCACTTTCATGAAGTGTTATTTTCAATAAGTCTGAAATAGTGTGTGGGATGCCATTTTGTGTCTTCTTTCCCTAGTGATCCATGATGCCATGCTAGATGTTGTTAGTTGTTTGTAGTAGTGCTTCTTGCCCTCTTTCGTGTCATGCCTTGCTTGAGTTTATCGGAGTAGTGTAGCCCGTAGTTGTGGGGCGTAGAAAATGCTATGTGGCTGATTTTGGCAGATTGTAGAGATTTCTTGTTTTGCTCGTAGTTGTTGAACCGTAGCTCCGATTTGATCGTGTCCTACATGAAACTTGCTTAGAATCTCGTGTAGTTTCATTTTATTTTGCTGGTTGTATGTTTTGAAGTGCTCGTGACCGCCGTGCACACATATTGCATTCATGCCATCATATCTTGCGGTGTCCGTATCTTTTGAACCGTAGCTCCGTTGGAGATGATCTCTATGCGTAAATTGCTTGAAATGACGCGTAGAATCACGTGAACCTATTTGTTTTGCTGTTTAACAACTAATTAAATGTGTTAATTCAGATCTGGACAGAATTGTAAATTAACATGTGAGGTCGTCTCGGAGATGCTATATGTCATTTCCGACCTCATTTAAAATGTCTAGATAGGTAGTTTAATTTCCGCTTCACCTCTTGCATGTTTTACAACATTAATATTGCCGTGTAAATAACCGGGAGTGAACTAAATAATTCATATGTGGAGTTTCGTCAATATGCAACTCGTTGCATATTGAACTTCACTTAATGTGTAGTGTTTGATTGTGTGAATTGTCATGCCGTGACTTGCATGTATTCAACTGCTCATGCATCATATGTGTTGTGCATCGTGTGGTGAATTCCGTGTGTTGATTTGTGTTTCCGGTTTGCTTCGTCTCGATAGAGTTCCGCAGCGTGCCGGATTGTGAGGACCCGTTCGACTACGTCGGTTCGTCTGCTTCACGGAGTCATTCTTCTTCCAAGCTGGATCTCAGGCAAGATGATCATTTCCCCAGATACCATTACTATCATTGCCATGCTAGTTTTATCGCTTCTATCGATTATGTCTCGTTGCCTACCACATGTTAAATATCAGCCTCTCAACAATGCCATGAAACCTTCAACCTGTTCAACCTAGCAAACCACTGATTGGCTATGTTACCGCTTGCTTAACTCTGTGTTAGCGTTGCTAGTTGCAGGTGCAGATGCTTCCATGTGAAAACATGGGTTCCTTGTCATATCACCATATTAATGCTATTTAATTTAATGCACCTATATACTTGGTAAAAGGTGGAAGGCTCGGCCTTTCTAGCCTGGTGTTTTGTTCCACCTTTGCCCCCTTAGTTTCGGCTACCGGTGTTATGTTCCATAATCGAGCGCTCCTAACACGATCGGGGTTGTTATGGGGACCCCCTTGATAATTCGTTTTAGATTAAAGCTGGTCTGGCAAGGCCCAACATTGGTACTACATTTTCCCAACATAATAATTCTGTTAAATTGAAATGCATAGGGAGTTAGCGCTACCCGAGGAGTAATTCTACATAATACAGGGAGGGCAAGTGCTGATGGTGCTGGTCCAAAACAAAGCACTGTGCGGGGCCACCGCGAGGAAACTCGAGGTTTGGCACTCGTACGCGTAGCTTATCTGCCGTGTCCTGAGAACGAGATACGCGGCTCCTATCGGGATCGTCGACACGCCGAGCGGCCTTGCTGGATTAGTTTTACCTTTGACGAGATATCATGTGCATCGGGATTCCGGTAATGCTTTGGGTAATCTCAGAGTTGAGGTTTTCCACTAGGGAATCCGACGAGATCGCGAGCTTCGTGATTGAGGATTTCTATGCGGCTTGTGGTAATTTGTGATGGACTAGTTGGAGCATCCCTGCAGGGTTAAATCTTTTTTGGAAAACCGTGCCCGCGGTTATGTGGCAACGTGGAAACTTTGTTTAACACTGGTTCTAGATAACTTGAAGTTAACTTAAATTAAACATGCCAACTGTGTGCATAACCGTGAATGTCTCTTTCGTGAGTTCTTACTCCGATCGAGGACACGGTGGGGTTATGTCTGACGTAGGTAGGTGTTCAGGATCATTCATTTGATCATCAGTAGTTCATGTCCGCTATGCGTAGATCTTCACCCTCTTATTTCTTGTACTCGTAAGTTTAGCCACCAAATATATGCTTAGTCGCTGCTGCAACCTCACTACTCAACCATGTCTCACCCATTAAGCTTTGGTAGTCTTGATACCTTTGGAAATGAGATTGTTGAGTCCCCTATGGCTCACAGATTGCTACAACACCAGTTGCAGGTACAGGTAAAGGGTACTTGACGCGAGTGCGTTGATTGTTCATTTGGAGTTGCTTCTTCTTCTTCATCATCGATATAGGATGGGTTCCAGGCCGGCAGCCTGGGATAGCAAGGATGGACGTCGTTCTTATTTTTCTCGTTTGTTTTCGTCCGTAGTCGGACCCTGCTCTTACTCTTGATGATTATGTAATGTACTGATGTGACTCTGATGTAGCTTGTGGCGAGTGTAAGCCAACTCTGTATATATCTCTTCTTTTCATTACATGTACTTGTAACGATATCCATTCTTGCGACACGACGAGATGCGCTTCTATCCCTGACGAGGCCTTCGTGCCAAACTGAGGATAGGGTCACATCTTGGGCGTGACAACTCCTACCTCTTGAGCTTGCGTTGGTTTTTCCCTTGAAGGGGAAAGGGTGATGCAACACAGTAGCAGTAAGTATTTCCCTCAGTTTGAAAACCAAGGTATCAATCTAGTAGGAGTATCAAGGCAAGTCTCCAAAGTACCTGCGCAAAAACAAACAAACTTGCACCCAACGCTATAAAGGGGTTGTCAATCCCTTCACGATTAAATGCAAGGTGAGATCTGAAGGTGGAAAGCGCAACAAAGTAAAGGTGTAGAGCTGAAAATATGATGTGAAGTATACCCAGGGGCCATAGTGTTCACTAGAGGCTTCTCTCATGATAGCAAGTATTACGGTGGGTGAACGAATTACTGTCGAGCAATTGATAGAACCGCGCAAAGTCATGATGATATCTAAGGAAATGATCATACATATAGGCATCACGTCCGAGACAAGTAGACCGATACTTTCTGCATCTACTACTATTACTCCACACATCGACCGCTATCCAGCATGCATCTAGTGTATTAAGTTCATAACAAATGGAGTAACGCCTTAAGCAAGATGACATGATGTAGAGGGATAAATTCATGCAATAGATATAAACCCCATCTTTTTACCCTTGATGGCAACAACACGATACGTGCCCCGCTGCCCCTTCTGTCACTGGGTGAGGTCACCGCACGGTATGAACCCAAAACCAAGAACTTCTCCCATTGCAAGAATTATAGATCAAGTTGGCCAAACGAAACCCATAACTCGAAGAGAATTACAAGGATACGAAATCATGCATATAAGAGATCAGAGGAAACTCAAATAATATTCATAGATAATCTGATCATAAATTTACAATTCATCGGATCTCGGCAAACACACCGCAAAAGAAGATTATATCGGATAGATCTCCATGAAGATCATGGAGAACTTTGTATTGAAGATCCAAGAGAGAGAAGAAGCCATCTAGCTACTAGCTATGGACCCCAAGGTCTATGGTGAACTACTCACGCATCATCGGAGAGGCAATGGTGTTGATGAAGAAGCCCTCCGTGTCCGAATCCCCCCTCCGGCAGGGCACCAGAACGTGCCCCAGATGGGATATTGCGGAGACAAGAACCTTGCGGCGGCGGAAAAGTATTTTCGTGGCTCTCCTCCGTGGTTTCATATTTTTAGGGAATTTATAGGTGGAAGAACTAGGGTAGGGGACCCACAGGGGGCCCACAAGCCTGCTAGGCCCGCCCCCCTAGGTCGGGCCTGGGTGGCTTGTGACCTCCTCCGAGGTCCCCTGCCTTGGTTCTCAAGTCTCCTGCGTCTTTTCTGTTATGAAAAAAATCATTCCGCGGGTTTTATTCCGTTTGGACTCCGTTTAATATTCTCCTCTGAAAAAGTCAAAAACATGGAAAAAACAGGAACTAGCACTCGGCACTGGGTTAATAAGTTAGTCCCAAAAAAGATATAAAATAGCATATTCATGCATACAAAACATCCAAATATGACAAGATAATAGCATGGAACAATAAAAAATTATAGATACGTTGGAGACGTATCAAGCATCCCCAAGCTTAACTCTTGCTCGTCCTCGAGGAGGGAAGTGATAAAGACTGAATTTTTGATGTGGAATGGTACCTAACATACTTGTCCTTTGTAACTTCTTTCATGTGACATGAATGTTCAGATCCGTAAGATTCAAAACAATAGTTTTCTATTGACATGAAAACAATAATACTTCAAGCAAACTAGCAAGGTAATCATGAAATTTTGAAATAACAAGGCCAAAGAAAGTTATCCCGACAAAATCATATAGTCTGGCTATGCTCCATCATCCCCACACAACGAATTTAAATCA
Organism: Hordeum vulgare subsp. vulgare; assembly: GCF_904849725.1. NCBI lineage: Eukaryota > Viridiplantae > Streptophyta > Magnoliopsida > Poales > Poaceae > Hordeum > Hordeum vulgare. The sequence continues at coordinate 32,905,894 of NC_058520.1, read as the reverse complement.
TGCACAACCCCGGTATTGGCCAAGTAATTGTTTTCACACTCTTACTTTCTCAAACTTTTTCGACTCTCACGCAATACATGAGCGTGAGCCATGGATATAACACTTATAGGTGGAATAGAGTGTAGTCGAGGTTGTGAGGCAAAAAGGAGGAGATGGTCACATTGACTCGGCGTATTAATGGGCTATGGAGATGCCAATCAGTAGATATCAATGTGAATGAGTAGGGATTACCATGCAACGGATGCACAAGAGCTATAAGTGTGTGAAAGCTCAAAAGAAGAACTAGTGGGTGTGCATCCAACTTGCTTGCTCATGAAGACCTAGGGCAATTTTGAGGAAGCCCATCATAGGAATATACAAGCCAGTTTATATAATGAAGATTCCCACTAGTATATGGAAATGTCAAAACAAGAGACTCTCAATCATGAAGAACATGGTGCTATTGTCAAGCACAAGTGTGGAAAAATATAGTAGCATTGTCCCTTCTCTCTTTTTCTCTCTTCTCTCTTTTTTGGGCTCTCTGGCCTCTTTTCATATTTTTTTTGGTGGGCATCTTTGGCCTCTTTATTTTTTTATTTCCTCACATGGGACAATGCTCTAATAATGATGATCATCACACTTTTATTTACTCATAGATCAATGCTTAGAGCAATGATGACTCTAGAGGAGATGCCTCCGGCAGTGTACCGGGATGTGCAACGATCTAGCTTAGCGTGTGACGTTGCAACATCTCGCTAGCTATCTTATGATCATGCAATGGCAATATGAAATTGATGGCACAAGTCATGAGACGGAACGGTGGGAGTTGCATGGCAATATATCTCGGAATGGCTACGAAAATGTCATAATAGGTAGGCATGGTGGCTGTTTTGAGGAAGGTATATGGTTGGTTTGTGCACCGGCGAAAGTTGCACGACACTAGAGAGGCTAGCAATGGTGGAAGGTGAAAGTGCATCTATACCATGGACTCACATTAGTCATTAAGAACTCAAATACTTATTGCGAAAGTTTTATTAGTAATTGAAACAAAGTGTAAACGCATACTCCTAGGGGAAGGGTTGGTAGGTGTTAACCATCGCGCGATCCCGACCGCCACACAAAGGATGACAATCAATAAATCAATTATGCTCCAACTTCCTAACATAGCGGTTCACCATACGTGCATGCTACGGGAATCACTAACTTCAACACAAGTATTTCTAGATTCACAACACCCTACTAACATAACTCTAATATTACCAAATCCATGTCTCAAAACTAACTGAGAGGAATAAAACCTATCTTTACTAATCAATGCACATGAATATGGAAGTTTTTATTATATCCTCTTTGGATGCCTAACATCCTTAGGACTACTTTCATGGCACAAGCCAATTACCAAGTTGCTCAGAGAGAGCACTCTCAAAAAGATATAAGTGAAGATCGAGAGTTCTTATTTCTCCAAAATATGACACCGCCGTGCTCTAAAAAGATCTAAGTGAAGCACTAGAGCAAAGTTATCTAGCTCAAAAGATATAAGTGAAGCACATGCGAGCTAAATTGCCTAACCCAAAAGATATAAGCGAAGCTCAATGAGTATTCTAGCAAAATCACGATGAGTGCCTGTATCTATAAAAAAGGTGTGCAGAAAGGATGATTGTGACACAACAAAAAGAAAAGACTCCTATAATACACGACGCTCCAAGCAAAACACATATCATGTGGTGAATAAAAATATAGCTCCAAGTAACGTTACCGATGGATTGAAGACGAAAGATGGGATGCCTTCCCGGAGCATCCCCAAGCTTAGGCTTTTTGGTGTCCTTGAATTTGGCTTGGGATGCCTTGGGCATACCCAAGCTTGAGCTCTTTCCACTCTTTATCCCATTGTCCATGAGAACATCACCCAAAACTTGAAAACTTCACAACACAAAATTTAAACAGAAACTCGTGATATCATTAGCACAAGAAAACAAACCACCACCTCTTTAGGTACTGTAGAAAACTTGATTTCTATTTATATTGATGTTAGATTACTATATTATCACTTTTCCATGGCTAGTACCCCCCGATACTATCTATAGTTTCATCAAAATAAGCAATCAACACAACAAAAACAGAATCTTTCAAAAATAGACCAGTCTGTAGCAATCTGTATACTTCGTATACTTATGGTATCTCAAAAATTCTGAACAATTATGACAATTTGGGAAATTGGCATATCAACCAGCAGAAAAAATAATGAACTCAAAAGCTCTTTCTGGATAGGAATGAAAAATAATTTCGTGAGCGCAAAGTTTCTGTCTTTTCCAGCAAGATCAAACAACCATCACCAAAACTAGTCATAAAGGTTTTACTTGGCTCAAACACAAAAAGAAACACAAAAAACACAATCATAACAGAATTATGATGGTGTGGACACAACAAAACAGAAAGAAAAAAGCAAAGATAAATTCATTGGGTTGCCTCCCAACAAGCGCTATTGTTTAACGCCCTTAGCTAGGCATAAGGCGATAGAATCACGTATCGTCGTCTTTGGTACTCAAACCATAAGTAGCCCTCATCATGGATTCATAAGGCAATCTTATTTTCTTTCTAGGAAAATGTTCCATGCCCTTCTTCAATGGAAATTGAAATCTAATATTCCCTTCCTTCATATCGATGATAGCACCAATAGTCCTTAGGAAAGGTCTACCAAGAATGATAGGACATGTCGGATTGCAATCAATATCAAGCATAATGAAATCTACGGGTACATAGTTCCTATTTGCAATAATAAGAACATCATTGATCCTTCCCATAGGTTTCTTAATAGTAGAATCCGCAAGATGCAAATTAAGAGAGCACCCATCAATCTCATTGAAGCCTAGAACATCACATAAAGACTTTGGAATAGCGGAAACACTAGCACCCAAATCACATAAAGCATTGCATTCATAGTTTTTGATCTTGATTTTGATAGTAGGTTCCCACTCATCATGAAGTTTTCTAGGAATAGAAACTTCCAACTCAAGTTTCTCTTCAAGAGATTTCATCATAGCATAGACGATATGATCGGTAAAGGCCTTGTTTTGGCTATAAGCGTGTGGGGAGTTTAGCTTGGATTGCATCAAGGAAATACATTCAATCAAAGAGCAACTATTTTAATTGAATTCCTTGAAATCCAAACTAGTAATTTCATTACTACTCAAAGTTTTGATATCCTCTACTCCACTTTCAATGTTTTTAGTGTTAAGGTAAATAGACTCCGAATCATTGGGGCGCTTCTCAACCAAAGTGGATTCATATCCAGCCCCATCATCATTAGGTTTGACATTAGAAAACAAGGATTCAATAGGAGTCACACCAAGCACTTTAAGATCTTCGTGATTCTCATCACGGGAACATGCCCTTTTAAGCCATTCATGTCTAGCACGAATTTGGGCGGTTCTTTCTTTACTCTCATTCATGGAAACATGCATAGCTTTCAAAGTTTCATCCATATTAATCTTGGGAGGATCACATCTCAATTTCAAAGCATCAACATCAAGAGACATTCTATTAACTGTCCCAGCCAAGTCATCAATTTTGAGCAGTTTTTCTTCTATGGACGCATTGAAAATCTTTTGCGAGTTGATAAACTCTTTAATATTACTCTCTAGATCAGAGGGTAATTTATAGTAATTTCCATGAGCATTGTTGTAGGAATTGCCAAAGTTATTAGAGGGATTACTAGGAAAAGGCCTAGGAATATAGTTTCCTCTAAAAGCATTGTTGTAGCCAAAATTATTCCTACCAACAAAATTAACATCCAAGCTCTCATTGCTACTCTCAATCAAGGAAGACAAAGGCATACCATTTGGATCTAAAGGAGCACCTTTAATAGCAAACAATTTCATTAACTCATCCATCTTAGCACTCAAAGAGTTAATTTCTTATATAGCATGTATTATTTTACTAGTAGGTGACCTTTCAGTGTGCCACTGAGAATAGTTTGTCATGATATTGTCTAGGAGTTTTGTGGATTATCCTAGTGTGATTTCCATGGAAGTTCCAGCGGAGGCGGAATCCAAGATATTTCTAGAAGCAAAATTCAAACCAGCATAGAAAATTTGATAATCATCCACAGACTCAAGTCATGAGCGGGACAATTTCTAATCATCAATTTCATTCTCTCCCAAGATTGTGCAACATTTTCATGATCTAGTTTCTTAAAATTCATGATATCATTACGGAGAGAGATAATCTTAGCTGGTGGAAAATACTTGGATATATAAGCATCTTTGCACTTGTTCCAAGAATCAATACTATTTTTGGGCAAAGATGAAAACCAAGTTTTTGCTCGATCTCGCAGTGAGAACGGAAATAGCTTCAATTTAATCACATCATTATCCACATCTTTCTTATTTTGCATATCGCATAACTCAATGAAGGTGTTAAGATGGGATGCGGCATCTTCACAAGGAAGGTCGGAAAATTGTTCTTTCATAACAAGATTCAGCAAAGCAGCCTTGATTTCATATGATTCCGCACTAGTGGCGGGAGCAACCGGAGTACTTATAAAATCAGTATTATTAGTATTCAGAAGTCACAAAGTTTGGTGTTTTCAGTCATGGTGACTTCAACAAGCAGACAAGCACACAAGCAAACAAAAAGCAAGCGAAAGAAAAGGGCGAACGAAAAAGGCAAATATTTTTGTAATTTTTGTTTTTCAGAAGTGGGGGAGAGGAAAACGAGAGGCAAAAAACTAAATGCAAGAGATGAGTTTGCGACAGTTACTTGAATAAGCTTCACTTAGAATAGTCCACGGTGCCAGAAATTGACACGTTGGAGGAAGACTATTCTTGACTTGATACTCCCCGGCAACGGTGCCAGAAATTCTTCTTGCTACCTCTTGATCTTGCGTTGGTTTTTCCCTTGAATAGGAAAGGGTGATGCAGCACAGTAGCAGTAAGTATTTCCCTCAGTTTGAGAACCAAGGTATCAATCCACTAGGAGTATCAAGGCAAGTCTCCAAAGTATCTGCAAAAAAACAAACAAACTTGCACCCAACGCTATAAAGGGGTTGTCAATCCCTTCACGATTAAATGCAATGTGAGATCTGAAGGTGGAAAGCGCAACAAAGTAAAGGTCTAGAGCTGAAAATATGATGTGAAGTAGACCCGGGGGCCATAGTGTTCACTAGAGGCTTCTCTCATGATAGCAAGTATTACGGTGGGTGAACGAATTACTGTCGAGCAATTTATAGAACCGCGCAAAATCACTAGAGGCTTCTCTCATGATAGAAAGTATTAAGGCGTTACTCCATTTGTTATGAACTCAATACACTAGATGCATGCTCGATAGCGGTCGATGTGTGGTGTAATAGTAGTAGATGCAGAAAGTATCGGTCTACTTGTCTCAGACGTGATGCCTATATGTATGATCATTGCCTTAGATATCGTCATGACTTTGCGCGGTTCTATCAATTGCTTGACAGTAATTTGTTCACCCATCGTAATATTTGCTATTTTGGGAGAAGCCTCTAGTGAACACTATGGCCCCCGGGTCTACTCCAAACTATATTTTCAGCCTTACTCTTTTTCTTCGTTGCACTTTTCGCGTTCAGATCTCACTTTGCAATCAATCTTGAAGGGATTGACAACCCCTTTATAGCGTTGGGTGCAAGCTCTTTTGTGTTTGTGCAGGTACTCTGGACTTGACGAGATTCTCCTACTGGATTGATACCTTTGTTCTCAAACTGAGGGAAATACTTACTGCTCCTGTGTTGCATCACCCTTTCCTCTTCAAGGGAAAAGCCAACGCAAGCAAGTCTCCGCCAATGTGTCAATTTCTCGCGCTGTTGTTTGAGAAGTAGCAGGAGGATTTCTGGCACCGTTGCCGGGGAGGATCAAGTCAAGAACTCATCCAAGTAAGTGTCGCAAACTCATCTCTTGCATTTACTTTTTTGCCTCTCGTTTTCCTCTCCCCCACTTCTGAAAAAAAAATTACAAAAATATTTGCCTTTTTCGTTTGCCTTTCTCGTTTGCCCTTTTCTCTCGCTTGCTTTCTGTTCGCTTGCCTGCCTGCTAAGACCTGTATGGCCCAACCAAGGGATTTCGATGCTCACTATGCGAGGTTGGAAGAGATTGCAACTAGTGTTAAAGGCTTCATGTCTACACAGTTTGATTATAACATTTACTTCCGTAAGGAACTGAAGGAGCAAAATTCTTTTTTGGCCTTTAAGAATAAAGAAGTTGATGATATGGCCAAAGAATTCCTTGCGCTAAATTCTCAGTTTGCTCGTCTTGAAAAGTTTGTAGGCTAGATTTCTGATAAACACGCTACCTTAGTCAATAAAATGGCTGCTAAACCTGAAACTCGTGATGAGAATCACGAAGATCTTAAAGTGCTTGGTGTGACTCCCATTGAATCTTTGTTTTCTTGTGTCAAACCTAATGATGATGGGTCTGTATATGAATCCACCTTGGTTGAAAAACGCCCCAATGATTCGGAGTCCATCTATCTTGATGCTAAAAGCATTAAAAGTGGAGTAGACGATTTTTAAACTTTGAGTAGTAATGAAATTACTACTTTTGATTTCAAGGAACTCAATTATGATAGTTGCTCCTTGATTGAATGCATTTCCTTTATGCAATCCATGCTAAACTCTCCACACGCTTATAGCCAAAACAAGGCCTTTACCGATCATATCGTCGAAGCTATGATAAAATCTCTTGAAGAGAAACTTGAATTGGAAGTCTCTATCCCTAGAAAGCTTCATGATGAGTGGGAACCTACTATCAAAATCAAAATCAAAAACTATGAATGCAATGCTTTGTGTGATTTGGGTGCTAGTGTTTCCGCGATTCCAAAGTCTTTATGTGATGTTCTGGGTTTTAATGAGATTGAGGAGTGTTCTCTTAATTTGCATCTTGTGGATTGTACTGTCAAGAAACCCATAGGAAGGATCAATGATGTTCTTATTATTGCAAATAGGAACTACGTACCCATGGATTTCATTGTGCTTGACATTGATTGCAATCCTACATGCCCTATTATTCTTGGTAGACCTTGTTGGAAATATGCCCTAGAGGCAATAATAAAATGGTTATTATCATATTACCTTGTTCATGATAATCGTCTATTGTTCATGCTATAATTGTATTAACAAGAAACAGTAATACATGTGTGAATAAATAGATCACAATGTGTCCCTAGCAAGCCTCTAGTTGGCTAGCTCGTTAGTCAATAGGTGATCATGGTTTCCTGGTCATGGGCATTAGATGTCATTGATAATGGGATCACATCATTGGGAGAATGATGTGATGGACAAGACCCAATCCTAAGCATAGCACTAGATCGTATTGTTCGTATGCTAAAGCTTTTCTAATGTCAAGTGTCTTTTCCTTCGACTGTGAGATTGTGCAACTCCCGGATACCGTAGGAGTGCTTTGGGTGTATCAAACGTCACAACGTAACTGGGTGACTATAAAGGTGCACTACGGGTATCTCTCAAAGTGTCTGTTGGGTTGGTACGAATCAAGATCGGGATTTGTCACTCCGTGTGACGGAGAGGTATCTCTGGGCCCACTCGGTAGAACATCATCATGAGCTCAATGTGACTAAGGAGTTAGTCACACGATGACGTACTATGGAACGAGTAAAGAGACTTACCGGTAACGAGATTGAACAAGGTATAGGTATACCAACGATCGAATCTCGGGCAAGTTCTATACCGACAGACAAAGGGAATTGTATACGGGGTTGATTGAATCCTTGACATCGTGGTTCATCCGATGAGATCATCGTGGAGAAAGTGGGATCCACCATGGGTATCCAGACCCTACTGATGGTTATTGGCCGGAGAGGTGTCTCGGTCATGTCTGCCTGTCTCCCGAACCCGTAGGGCCTACACACTTAAGGTTCGATGACGCTAGGGTTATAGGGAATTGTTATACGAGGTTATCGAAAGTTGTTCGGAGTCCCGGATGAGATCCCGGACGTCATGAGGAGCTCCGTAATGGTCCGGAGGTAAAGATTGATATATAGGACAGATGGTTTCGGACACCGGAAGTGTTTCGGGCATCACCGGTAACGTATCGGGACCACCGGGACCACCGAAGGTGTCCCCGGGGGTCCACCGAAAGGGGGCAACGACCCCGGGAGGCTAGATGGGCCAAGTGGGGAAGGGAACCAGCCCCTAGGTGGGCTGGTGCGCCCCCCACTCAGCCCATGGCACAGGAAGAGGGGAGAGGGGGGAACCCTAGCGCAGGTGGGCCTAAGGCCCACCAGAGGGGTGCACCACCCCTCCTCCCTGCCCTGGCCGCCGCACCTCCCATCTGGGGGGGCTGCCGCACCACCTAGGGTGGGAACCCTAGGTGTGGCACCCCCCTCCCCTCCTCCTATATATAGTGGGCACTTTTGGGATTTTGGAGACAGACTTTTCCCTCTCCCTCGGCGCAGCCCTGCCCTTCTTTCTCCTCCTCTGTGCCGGTGCTTGGCGAAGCCCTACCGGGAGACCTCGTCTCTCCATCGACACCACGTCGTCGTGCTGCTGGAGTTCTTCACCATCCTCTCCCTCCTCCTTGCTGGATCAAGGTGCGGGAGACGTCACCGGGCTGCACATGTGTTGAACGCGGAGGTGTCGTAGTTCGGCACTAGATCAGAATCACACCGCGATCTGAATCGCCGCGAGTACGACTCCATCAACCGCGTTCTAGTAACGCTTCCGCTTAGCGATCTTCAAAGGTATGAAGATGCACTCACCCCTCTCTCGTTGCTGGTCTCTCCATAGGAAGATCTGAATATGCGTAGGAATTTTTTTGAATTTATGCTACATTACCCAACAGTGGCATCCGAGCCAGGTTTTCTATGCGTAGATTCTATGCATGAGTAGAACACAAAAGGTTGTGGGCGATGATTTGTCAATTGCTTGCCGCTACTAGTCTTATTCTTTTCCGGCGGTATTGTGGGATGAAGCGGCCCGGACCGACCTTACACGTACGCTTACGTGAGACTGGTTCCACCGACAGACATGCACACCGTGCATAAAGGTGGCTAGCGGATGTCTGTCTCTCGTACTCTAGCCGGATTGGATTTGATGAAAAGGGTCCTTATGAAGGGTAAATAGCTTTGGCATATCATCGATGTGGCTGTCACGTAGGTAAGAAAGCGTTCTTGCTAGAAACCCAAATCAGCCACGTAAAACTTGCAACAACAATTAGAGGACGTCTAACTTGTTTTTGCAGGGTTTGACATGTGATGTGATATGGCCAAAGTTGTGATGTTGCATCTATGATGTATGAGATGATCATGTTATTGTAATAGGTTTCACGACTTGCATGACGATGAGTATGACAATCAGCAGGAGCCATAGGAGTTGTCTTAATTTATTGTATGAGATGCAACGCCATGTGCTTACTACTTTTACTTCATTGCTAACGGTTAGCTATAGTAGTAGTGATAGTAGTAGTTGGCGTGACGACTTCACGGAGACACGATGATGGAGATCATGATGATAGAGATCATGGTGTCACGCCGGTGACGATGATGATCATGCGATGCCTGAAGATGGAGATCGAAAGAGCAAAGATGATAATGGCCATATCATGTCACTATATGATTGCATTGTGATGTTTATCATGTTTTTCATCTTATTGCTTAGAACGACGGTAGCATAATAAGATGATCCCTCTTAAAATTTCGAGAACGTATTCCCCTAAGTGTGCACCGTTGCGAAGGATCGTTGTCTCGAAGCACCACGTGATGATCGGGTGTGATAGATTCTAACGTTCGCATACAACGGGTGTAAGCCAGATTTACACACGCGAAACACATAGGTTGACTTGACGAGCTTAGCATGTAGAGACATGACCTTGAATACAAGAGACCGAAAGGTCGAACATGAGTCGTATGGTTGAATACGATCAGCATGAAGTTGCTCACCATGGTGACTAGTCCGTCTCACGTGTTGATCGGACACGGGTTAGTCAACATGGATCATGTATCACTTAGATGACTAGAGGGATGTCGATTTAAGTGGGAGTTCATACTTAATTTGATTAAATGAACTTAATTATCATGAACTTAGTCTAAAAGTTGTCTTTAAAAATACTGTAGATGGCCAACGTCAACCTCAATTTCAACGTATTCCTAGAGAAAAACAAGCTGAAAGATGATGGTAGCAACTATGCGGACTGGGTTCGCAACTTGAAGCTCATCCTTGAAGCAGCTAAAAAGGCTTATGTCCTTGATGCGCCGCTAGGTGACCCTCCCGCTCCCGCAGCAGCCCAGGACATTCTGAACGTCTGGCAAACGCGGAGTGATGACTACTCTCTGGTTAGGTGTGGCATGTTATACAGTTTAAAAACGAGGCTCCAAAGGCGTTTTGAGCAACGCGGTGTTGGAATTATGCCCTAGAGGCAATAATAAATATAGTTCTTATTATAATTCCTGTATGAAGATAATCGTTTATTATCCATGCTATAATTGTATTGAATGAAGACTCATTTACATGTGTGGATACATAGACAAAACACCGTCCCTAGCAAGCCTCTAGTTGGCTAGCCAGTTGATCAAAGATAGTCAGTGTCTTCTGATTATGAACAAAGTGTTGTTGCTTGATAACTGGATCACGTCATTAGGAGAATCACGTGATGGACTAGACCCAAACTAATAGACGTAGCATGTTGATCGTGTCATTTTGTTGCTACTGTTTTCTGCGTGTCAAGTATTTATTCCTATGACCATGAGATCATATAACTCACTGACACCGGAGGAATGCTTTGTGTGTATCAAACGTCGCAACGTAACTGGGTGACTATAAAGATGCTCTACAGGTATCTCCGAAGGTGTTAGTTGAGTTAGTATGGATCAAGACTGGGATTTGTCACTCCGTGTGACGGAGAGGTATCTCGGGGCCCACTCGGTAATACAACATCACACACAAGCCTTGCAAGCAATGTGACTTAGTGAAAGTTGCGGGATCTTGTATTACGGAACGAGTAAAGAGACTTGCCGGTGAACGAGATTGAAATAGGTATGCGGATACTGACGATCGAATCTCGGGCAAGTAACATACCGAAGGACAAAGGGAATGACATACGGGATTATATGAATCCTTGGCAGTGAGGTTCAAACGATAAGATCTTTGTAGAATATGTAGGATCCAATATGGGCATCCAGGTCCCGCTATTGGATATTGACCGAGGAGTCTCTCGGGTCATGTCTACATAGTTCTCGAACCCGCAGGGTCTGCACACTTAAGGTTCGACGTTGTTTTGTGCGTATTTGAGTTATATGGTTGGTTACCGAATGTTGTTTGGAGTCCCGGATGAGATCACGGACGTCACGAGGGTTTCCGGAATGGTCCGGAAACGAAGATTGATATATAGGATGATCTCATTTGATTACCGGAAGGTTTTCGGAGTTACCGGGAATGTACCGGGAATGACGAATGGGTTCCAGGAGTTCACCGGGGGGGGCCAACCCACCCCGGGGAAGCCCATAGGCCTTGAGCGTGTCACACCAGCCCTTAGTGGGCTGGTGGGACAGCCCAAAAGGGCCCTATGCGCCTAGGAAAGAAAATCAAAGAGAAAAGGAAAAAAAAAGAGGAGGTGGGAAGGGAAGGAAGGACTCCCACCCACCAAACCAAGTCCAACTCGGTTTGGGGGGGAGCCTTCCCCCTTGGACTCGACCGACCCCCTTGGGGCTCCTTGAGCCCCAAGGCAAGGTCCCCTCCCTCCCACCTATATATACGGAGGTTTTAGGGCTGATTTGAGACGACTTTTCCACGGCAGCCCGACCACATATCTCCACGGTTTTTCCTCTAGATCGCGTTTCTACGAAGCTCGGGCGGAGCCCTGCTGAGACAAGGACATCACCAACCTCCGGAGCGCCGTCACGCTACCGGAGAACTCTTCTACCTCTCCGTCTCTCTTGCTGGATCAAGAAGGCCGAGATCATCGTCGAGCTGTACGTGTGCTGAACGCGGAGGTGCCGTCCGTTCGGTACTTGATCGTGGGACTGATCGCGGGATTGTTCGCGGGGCGGATCGAGGGACGTGAGGACGTTCCACTACATCAACCGCGTTCACTAACGCTTCTGTTGTACGATCTACAAGGGTACATAGATCACTCATCCCCTCTCGTAGATGGACATCACCATGATAGGTCTTCATGCGCGTAGGAAATTTTTTGTTTCCCATGCGACGTTCCCCAACAGTGGCATCATGAGCTAGATTCACGCGTAGATGTCTTCTCGAGTAGAACACAAAAGTTTTTGTGGGCGGTGATGTGCGTTTTGCTGCCCTCCTTAGTCTTTTCTTGATTCCGCGGTATTGTTGGATTGAAGCGGCTTGGACCGACATTACACGTATGCTTACGAGAGACTGGTTTCATCGCTACGAGTAACCCCGTTGCTCAAAGATGACTGGCAAGTGTCGGTTTCTCCAACTTTAGTTGAATCGGATTTGACCGAGGAGGTCCTTGGATGAGGTTAAATAGCAACTCATATATCTCCGTTGTGGTGTTTGCGTAAGTAAGATGCGATCCTACTAGATACCCATGGTCACCACGTAAAACATGCTACAACAAAATTAGAGGACGTCTAACTTGTTTTTGCAGGGTATGCTTGTGATGTGATATGGCCAACGATGTGATGTGATATATTGTATGTATGAGATGTCATGTTGTAATAGTAAATATCGACTTGCACGTCGATGGTACGGCAACCGGCAGGAGCCATAGGGTTTTCTTTATACTAACGTTTGTGCTTGCAGATGCGTTTACTATTTTGCTAGGATGTAGCTTTAGTAGTAATAGCATGAGTAGCACGACAACCCCGATGGCAACACGTTGATGGAGATCATGGTGTGGCGCCGGTGAGAAGAAGATCGTGCCGGTGCTTTGGTGATGGAGATCAAGAAGCACGTGATGATGGCCATATCATGTCACTTATGAATTGCATGTGATGTTAATCCTTTTATGCACCTTATTTTGCTTAGAACGACGGTAGCATTATGAGGTGATCTCTCACTAAAATATCAAGACTAAATTGTGTTCTCCCCGACTGTGCACCGTTGCTACAGTTCGTCGATTCGAGACACCACGTGATGATCGGGTGTGATAGACTCAACGTTCACATACAACGGGTGCAAAACAGTTGCGCAAGCGGAACACTCGGGTTAAGCTTGACGAGCCTAGAATGTGCAGACATGGCCTCGGAACACATGAGACCGAAAGGTCGATCATGAATCATATAGATGATATGATTAGCATAGGGATGCTTACCACTGAAACTATACTCAACTCACGTGATGATCAGACTTGAGCTAGTATAAGTGGATCATGAACAACTCAAATGACTAGAGAGATGTACTTTTTGAGTGGGAGTTTAGCGAATAATTTGATTAAGTTAAACTCTAATTATCTTGAACATAGTCTAAAGCCCACTTTGAATATATTTGTGTTGTAGATCATGGCTCACGCTACAGTCATCCTGAATTTTAATACGTTTCTAGAGAAAGCTAAGTTGAAAGATGATGGGAGCAACTTTGTAGACTGGGCTCGGAACCTTAAGCTAATCTTACAAGCTGGGAAGAAGGATTATGTCCTTAATGCTGCGCTAGGAGATGAACCACCCGCTACGGCTGATCAGGATGTTAAGAACGCTTGGTTAGCACGTAAGGAGGACTACTCAATAGTTCAATGTGCAGTCTTGTATGGCTTAGAACCGGGACTTCAACGTCGCTTTGAGCGTCATGGAGCATTTGAGATGTTCCAGGAGTTGAAGTTTATCTTTCAGAAGAACGCCCGGATTGAGAGGTATGAGACCTCCGATAAATTCTATGCTTGCAAGATGGAGGAAAACTCGTCTGTCAGTGAACATGTGCTCAAAATGTCTGGGTACTCAAACCGTCTAGCTGAGCTGGGGATTGAACTCCCGCAAGAGGCTATCACTAACAGAATCCTTCAATCACTGCCGCCAAGCTATAAAGGCTTTGTGTTGAACTACAACATGCAAGGGATGAACAAGTCTCCCGGCGAGTTGTTTGCGATGCTGAAAGTCGCAGAGTCTGAACTCCGTAAAGAGCATCAAGTGTTGATGGTGAATAAGACCACTAGTTTCAAGAGAAACGGCAAAGGCAAGAAGGGTAATTCGAAGAAGAGCGGCAAGCCTGTTGCCAATCCGACGAAGAAACCCAAAACTGGACCTAAGCCTGAAACGGAGTGTTACTATTGCAAGGGTATGGGTCACTGGAAGCGCAATTGCCCCAAGTATCTGGCAGATAAGAAGGCGGCCAAAGAAAAATCAGGTATATTTGATATACATGTTATTGATGTGTACTTAACCGGCTCTCGTAGTAGTGCCTGGGTATTCGATACCGGTTCTGTTGCTCATATTTGCAACTCGAAACAGGAACTGCGGAATAGACGAAGGCTGGCGAAAGATGAAGTGACGATGCGCGTAGGAAATGGTTCCAAGGTTGATGCAATCGCCGTCGGCACAGTTTCACTTCAGTTACCATCAGGATTAGTGATGAACTTAAATCATTTTTATTTAGTGCCTGCGTTGAGCATGAACATTATATCTGGATCTTGTTTATTGCGAGACGGTTACTCTTTTAAGTCAGAGAATAATGGTTGTTCTATTTCTATGAGTAACATCTTTTATGGTCATGCACCTAATGTGAGAGGATTGTTCATATTGAATCTTGATAGCGATACGCATATACATAACACTGAGACCAAAAGAGTTAGAGTTAACAATGGTAGCGCCATATTTTTGTGGCACTACCGCTTAGGTCATATTGGTGTAAAACGCATGAAGAAACTCCATGCTGATGGACTTTTGGAGTCACTTGACTTTGATTCACTTGACACGTGCGAACCATGCCTCATGGGCAAGATGACTAAGACTCCGTTCTCCGGAACAATGGAGCGTGCAAGTGACTTGTTGGAAATCATACATACCGATGTGTGTGGTCCGATGAGTGTGGAGGCACGTGGCGGATATCGTTATTTTCTCACCTTCACTGACGATTTGAGTAGATATGGTTATGTCTACTTGATGAAGCACAAGTCTGAAACATTTGAAAAGTTCAAGCAATTTCAGAGTGAAGTGGAAAATCATCGTAACAAGAAGATCAAGTTCCTACGGTCTGATCGTGGGGGTGAATATCTGAGTTTCGAGTTTGGTACTCACTTAAGACAATGTGGAATTGTTTCACAGTTAACACCGCCTGGAACACCACAGCGTAATGGTGTGTCCGAACGTCGTAATCGTACTCTATTAGAGATGGTGCGATCTATGATGTCTCTTACTGATTTGCCGTTATCGTTTTGGGGTTATGCATTAGAAACAGCTGCATTCACTTTAAATAGGGCACCATCAAAATCCGTTGAGACGACACCATACGAACTGTGGTATGGCAAAAGGCCAAAGTTGTCGTTTCTTAAAGTTTGGGGATGTGATGCTTATGTCAAAAAGCTTCAGCCTGAAAAGCTGGAACCCAAAGCGGAAAAGTGCGTCTTCATAGGTTACCCAAAAGAGACAATTGGGTACACCTTCTATCTCAAATCCGAGGGCAAAGTGTTTGTTGCTAAAAACGGAGCTTTTCTCGAGAAGGAGTTTCTCTCGAGAGAATTGAGTGGGAGGAAGATAGAACTTGACGAGGTTGTCGAACCTCTCATCCCTCTGGATGGTGGCGCAGGGCAAGGGGAAACCTCTATCGTTGCGACACCAGTTGAGGAGGAAGTTAATGATGATGATCATGAAACTCCAGTTCAAGTTTTTGTTGAACCACGCAGGTCGACGAGACCACGTGCTGCTCCAGAGTGGTACAGTAATCCCGTCTTATCAATCATGTTGTTAGACAACAATGAACCTGCAAATTATGAAGAAGCAATGGTGGGCCCAAATTCCAACAAATGGCTAGAAGCCATGAAGTCCGAGATAGGATCCATGTATGAGAACAAAGTGTGGACTTTGGAGGTACTACCTGAGGGCCGCAAGGCTATTCAGAACAAATGGATCTTTAAGAGGAAGACGGACGCTGATGGCAATGTGACCGTTTATAAAGCTCGACTTGTGGCAAAGGGTTTTTCACAAGTTCAAGGAGTTGACTACGATGAGACATTCTCACCCGTAGCGATGCTTAAGTCCGTCAGAATCATGTTAGCAATAGCTGCATTTTTCGATTATGAAATCTGGCAGATGGATGTCAAAACGGCGTTCCTTAACGGTTTCCTTAAGGAAGAGTTGTATATGATACAACCCGAAGGTTTTTTCGATCCTAAGAATGCTAACAAGGTGTGCAAGCTCCAGCGATCCATTGATGGACTGGAGCAAGCATCTCGGAGTTGGAACAAACGCTTTGATGAGGTGATCAAAGCATTTGGGTTTATACAAGTGGTTGGAGAATCTTGTATTTACAAGAAAGTGAGTGGGAGCTCTGTGGCGTTTCTAATATTATATGTGGATGACATATTGCTGATTGGAAACAACGTGGAGTTTTTAGAGAGCATAAAGGATTACTTGAATAAGAGTTTCTCTATGAAGGACCTAGGAGAAGCTGCTTGCATTCTAGGCATTAAGATCTATAGGGATAGATCAAAACGCCTGATAGGACTTTCACAAAGCACATACCTTGATAAAGTTTTGAAGAAATTCAAAATGGAACAGTCCAAGAAAGGGTTCTTGCCAATTTTACAAGGTACGAGATTGAGTAAGACTCAGTGCCCAGCAACTGATGAAGATAGAGAGCATATGCGCTCCATCCCCTATGCTTCAGCCATAGGTTCTATCATGTATGCAATGTTGTGCACTAGACCGGATGTTAGCCTGGCCATAAGTATGGCAGGTAGGTTCCAGAGTAATCCACGAGTGGATCACTGGACAGCGGTCAAGAATATCCTAAAGTACCTGAAAAGGACTAAGGAGATGTTTCTCGTGTATGGAGGTGACGAAGAGCTCGCCGTAAAAGGTTACGTCGATGCAAGCTTTGACACAGATCCGGACGACTCTAAGTCGCAAACCGGATACGTATTTATTCTTAATGGGGGTGCGGTAAGATGGTGCAGTTCCAAGCAAAGCGTCGTAGCAGATTCTACATGTGAAGCGGAGTACATGGCTGCCTCGGAGGCGGCTAAGGAGGGTGTTTGGATGAAGCAGTTCATGACGGATCTTGGAGTGGTGCCAAGCGCACTGAATCCAATAACCTTGTTCTGTGACAACACGGGTGCCATTGCCTTAGCAAAGGAACCACGGTTTCACAAGAAGACCAGACACATCAAACGATGCTTCAACCTCATCCGCGACTACGTCGAGGGAGAAGACGTAAATATATGCAAAGTGCACACGGATCTGAATGTAGCAGACCCGCTGACTAAACCTCTTCGACGGCCAAAGCATGATCAACACCAGAACTGTATGGGTGTTAGATTTATTACAATGTAATTCACATGATGATGTGAGGGCTAGATTATTGACTCTAGTGCAAGTGGGAGACTGTTGGAATTATGCCCTAGAGGCAATAATAAATATAGTTATTATTATAATTCTTGTATCAAGATAATCGTTTATTATCCATGCTATAATTGTATTGAATGAAGACTCATTTACATGTGTGGATACATAGACAAAACACCGTCCCTAGCAAGCCTCTAGTTGGCTAGCCAGTTGATCAAAGATAGTCAGTGTCTTATGATTATGAACAAGGTGTTGTTTCTTGATAACTGGATCACGTCATTAGGAGAATCACGTGATGGACTAGACCCAAACTAATAGACGTAGCATGTTGATCGTGTCATTTTGTTGCTACTGTTTTCTGCGTGTCAAGTATTTATTCCTATGACCATGAGATCATATAACTCACTGACACCGGAGGAATGCTTTGTGTGTATCAAACGTCGCAACGTAACTGGGTGACTATAAAGATGCTCTACAGGTATCTCCGAAGGTGTTAGTTGAGTTAGTATGGATCAAGACTGGGATTTGTCACTCCGTGTGACGGAGAGGTGTCTCGGGGCCCACTCGGTAATACAACATCACACACAAGCCTTGCAAGAAATGTGACTTAGTGAAAGTTGCGGGATCTTGTATTACGGGACGAGCAAAGAGACTTGCCGGTGAACGAGATTGAAATAGGTACGCGGATACCGACGATCGAATCTCGGGCAAGTAACATACCGAAGGACAAAGGGAATGACATACGGGAATTTATGAATCCTTGGCACTGAGGTTCAAACGATAAGATCTTCGTAGAATATGTAGGATCCAATATGGGCATCCAGGTCCCGCTATTGGATATTGACCGAGGAGTCTCTCGAGTCATGTCTACATAGTTCTCGAACCCGCAGGGTCTGCACACTTAAGGTTCGACGTTGTTTTGTGCGTATTTGAGTTATATGGTTGGTTACCGAATGTTGTTTGGAGTCCCGGATGAGATCACGGACGTCACGAGGGTTTCCGGAATGGTCCAGAAACGAAGATTGATATATAGGATGACCTCATTTGATTACCGGAAGGTTTCCGGAGTTACCGGGAATGTACCGGGAATGACGAATGGGTTCCGGGAGTTCACCGTGGGGGCAACCCACCCCGGGGAAGCCCATAGGCCTTGAGGGTGGCACACCAGCTCTTAGTGGGCTGGTGGGACAGCCCAAAAGGGCCCTATGCGCCTAGGAAAGAAAATCAAAGAGAAAAGGGAAAAAAGAGGAGGTAGGAAGGGAAGGAAGGACTCCCAGCCACCAAACCAAGTCCAACTCGGTTTGGGGGGGGGGAGCCTTCCCCCTTGGACTCGGCCGACCCCCTTGGGGCTCCTTGAGTCCCAAGGCAAGGTCCCCTCCCTCCCACCTATATATACGGAGGTTTTAGGGCTGATTTGAGACGACTTTTTCACGGCAGCCCGACCACATATCTCCATGGTTTTTCCTCTAGATCGCGTTTCTGCGGAGCTCGGGCGGAGCCCTGCTGAGACAAGGTCATCACCAACCTCCGGAGCGCCGTCACGCTACCGGAGAACTCTTCTACCTCTCCGTCTCTCTTGCTGGATCAAGAAGGCCGAGATCATCGTCGAGTTGTACGTGTGCTGAACGCGGAGGTGCCGTCCGTTCGGTACTAGATCGTGGGACTGATCGCGGGATTGTTCGCGGGGCGGATCGAGGGACGTGAGGACGTTCCACTACATCAACCGCGTTCACTAACGCTTCTGCTGTACGATCTACAAGGGTACGTAGATCACTCATCCCCTCTCGTAGATGGACATCACCATGATAGGTCTTCGTGCGCGTAGGAAATTTTTTGTTTCCCATGCGACGTTCCCCAACACGCGGTGCATATGAGATGTTCCAAGAGCTGAAGCAAGTTTTTCAGGCTCATGCCCGTGTCGAGAGATATGAAGTATCCGACAAGTTCTTTAGCTGTAAGATGAAGGAGAACAGTTCTGTCAGCGAGCACATACTGAAAATGTCTGGGTTACACGGTTGTCTGACTTCACTTGGAGTCAAACTTCCGGATGATGCTATAATTGACAGAATCCTCCAGTCTCTCCCACCAAGCTACAAAGGCTTTGTGCTTAACTACAACATGCAAGGGATGGACAAGACCATTCCCGAGTTGTACTCGATGCTCAAGTCTGCAGAAGTAGAAATCAAGAAAGAACATCAAGTGTTGATGGTCAACAAGACCACTAGTTTCAAGAAGGGCAAGGGTAAGAAGAACTTCAGGAAAGATGGCAAAGCCGTTGCCGCGCCCGGTAAGCCAGATGTCGGGAAGAAGAAAAAGAATGGACCCAAGCCTGAGACTGAGTGCTTCTATTGCAAGGGAAAGGGTCAGTGGAAGCGGAACTGCCCCAAATACTTAGCGGACAAGAAGGCCGGCAACGTTAAAGGTATATGTGATATACATGTTATTGATGTGTACCTTACCAACGCTCGTAGTAGCTCCTGGGTATTTGATACTGGTGTTGTTGCTCACATTTGCAACTTCACAGTCGGAATTGTGCAAGTGTTTGGTCAGGAGTATTTGAGATCTCCCAATGCTGAAGACGCCACAAGGCTATTTGAGATGAACAAAGCTCGTGGCTTCCCACGTATGCTTGGCTCAATAGATTGCATGCATCGGAGTTTGAAGAATTGTCCTAAGGCATGGCATGGGCAATTCAACGGCCAAAAAAAGGGTTCCACTATAATCCTTGAAGCGGTGGCCGATCAAGAGGCTTGGATTTGGCATGCTTTTTTTTTTGAAATGCCTGGATCTTTGAATGACATCAACGTTGTCAACCGGTCAACACTGATGAATAAGATTGCAAATGGTGAACTGTCACGAGTGCAGTTTGTAGCAAATGGTCGTACATACAACTATGACTATTATTGTGAGAGGACCGGCTAGATTTTGAGATCAAAAGATGCTTTGGTACATCATGCACGCTTGTGTGATCATGCACAATATGATCATCGAGAATGATCGTGGCCAAGATTTAGATTACTCTCACTATGAGCTCTTGGGACATCCCATGCGAGTGCGGCGGAGGGCTGAAAGGGTAGCCCATTTTGTTGCCTCTTATCATGTCATTCGACGTCCCGAAACGCATAATGATCTTCAGAAGAATCTCCTCAAGGAGTGGTGGGCATGAATGGCCGACAAAGAGCATCATGATTTGTGCGTTTGATGTTGTATTATTGAACTACTTGTTGTATTGAAAGATAAAGTACTTATTTGAGTTGTAATAACGAAATTAAACTATTTTTATTGATTTATTTTGTTTATGTTTGATCTTTTTCTTGTGTTTTTAACGCATATGTTGTTTGAACGATAGCGCACGCTGCTGGAGCTACGCATGCTGCATTTTACAGCGGTCGCTGAAGCCAGCGCTGGCTGTCGCATCAAAACAGACGAACGACGCGCCGCAAACTGATTTTAACACGTCCAACGGGTGTTGTTGATGCTCTAACATCTCAAAATCACAAACATTATCCTCACAAAACACACACACGCACAAGGGCACACGTGGACACTGAATAAGCAAAATCATGGCATTCTATTGATTCAGAATAGATACGCTCGTATAAAAAAAAACAGAAAATTTATTAATTCAGTTTAGATAGATGAAAATCTCCACAGAAAAGATAAAACCAAACCCACCAAAAAACCACAACATAAGAGCTGTACAAATTCGAAGCTCCACCTAAAATTATTTGGACGCAAAAGGTGCTAAACTCCCGGCTGACAGAAGCCTGAGACATCAATAGACATACTCGACACGAGACAGCTTGGAGGACGACCCGGACCACGGCATGGCGACGGTGACCACGCCGTCCTTGTACTCGAACTCGGCGGCCTCGCCCTCAACCTTGCACAGCCTGGGCTTCGCCGAAGAGTAGGCCGCCATCTCCCCAGCGCCCTTGACCGCAACCTCCACGATCACCTCGCCGTTGCCGCTCTCGCTGGACTCGAAGGCGTGCACCGCGGCACCGGTATTTAGCATGTTGGCAAGGCCGATGGGCGCGAACCGGATGTCCTTCTCCGGCGAGACGACGCGCACGGGCGCCACCACGAGGAGCTCGTAGTTGAACGGTTCGAGCGTGATCTCCACGGTCTCCTCCGGGAGCATCAGCTCCAGCTTCTTGGCCTCGACGAAGTAGACGGCGAACTGCGCGGCGCCATCGACGGCGACGGGGTGGGCGGTGCCCTGCTTCCACTCGACGTCCGCCGGCCCGGCGCGCGCCGTGACGGGGACGGAGCACTGGGACCAGCACTTGTTCCGCCGCGCCTCGGGGCTCCAGCCGCCGCCCTGGCAGTTGAATGCGCCGAGCACGCCGGAGAACCTGTTGACGTTCCAGATCTTGAGCATGGTCCGGCCGTCATGGAGCGGGTCGAGGAAGAGGCAGTCGCGGGTGGGGAGCGCGTGGTGCTCGCAGCGGAGGATGGTGCCGTCCGGGAGCGCGAGGCGGCGGAGGAGCGCGAAGTCGTGGCTGCCGACGGAGTCGCTGACGTAGATGGGGCCGCCGGAGACGGCGCGGGAGGCGGCGTGGAAGGCGGCGCAGGGGTGCGTGGACTGGAACATGTCCCAGTCCGGGTGGATGAAGCTGCCCATCCAGAGCGAGTTGTAGGCGCAGTGCACCATGTGGCAGCCCTGCAGCCAGAAGGTGCCGTTGGGGTCGCCGGAGGGGTCCGTGCACCAGAAGTCGTCGCCGACGCGGCCCAGCGCCACCGCCTCCGTGCCCAGCAGCATGAAGTCGTTGCAGTGCTCCATGCTCGCGATCACGCCGTTGCCGCCGAAGTGCCGCCGCACGGACTCCGTCAGCCCGCGGAAGTAGGCCTTGGCCAGCTCCACCCGCCCGCCGTACTCCTCGCACAGCATCTCCAGCAGCTGCACACGCACGGGCAAACATTTTTTTTAATTAATTGTTGGTGACAAGTCACGTCAACATGTAATTAGCAGTTTCCTGGCTGTCCTAATTGCACGTATCAACATGGTGTCAAATGTCAAATGCATCTCTATCCTACCGTCCAGGTCAGGTTACTGGACGGGTCGCTTGAACAAGATTGGATTTGGTACTAGTAATAAAAGCAGACAAGGATAGCGCTCGAAATCGTCTACCGTTATAGGCCATTTGTGGCAGAGCTAATTCCCCAACAGCTTCAAGACAGAGACTACTAATGGTTGCAATTTCATATATTTTCCATCATATTCCGGAGAGCTCGAGAACTGCATCACGTGCACGGTGCACGGTGCACTGCACCGCTTATCCTTTGCACACTTCTTCTACCAGATTAATTCAAACGCATGGAAACAAAACATTCTCGGCTATCAAAATCTATCAAGTAAGTACGAGCTGCTGACAAAATTTGGAGGTAAATTGAAGTTTCTGAAAAATACTCACATGTATGACGTCGACCTTGACGCCGTCGATGCCGGAGGCCTGGAGGTGGGAGTGGAGGCCCTCGTAGAGCTCCCGCGCGTGCTCCGGGTCGACGAGCCCGACGCCGTTGTTGACGATCTTGTCGACGGCGAGGTCCTCCATGGTGCGCTTGAGCCCCGGCGAGAGCTTGGGCGTGACGACCTTGTTCGGCGGCAGCCCCGGCGTGCCGGGCCGGAGCCCGCCCCAGTACCCGCAGAGCGCGTGCCACACGTAGACCTGCTCCACCGTCGGGAACGCGGCCTTCATCTCGCGCACGAACCCGCCGAGGCCGAGGCCGCCCTTGTAGTCCCTGAACTTGTGGTTCTCCTGGAACTTGATGAGCCGGCACGGCATCTGCTCGCCGGCGGCGGTGCGGTTCATGCCCTCGGCGCCGTCGGCGGGGTCGTCTTCGTCGTGGCAGATGGACTGCCATCCGTCGTCGATGAGCACGAGCCCCGGCGGGCACCCGCCCTCCGCCAGCCCGCGCACGCCCTCCCACACGCCCTCCGGGTGCACCTTGAGGTAGAAGGCGTCCCAGGTGCACCACCCGAACTTGTCGACGATCGGCGGCGGCGTCTTCTCCTCCAGCAGCCGGAAGGTGCCGAGGTGGGCGCGCACCACCCTGGCCGCCTCCCTCACCAGCTCGAACGGGTCGTCGCCGGCGTGCAGGTACACGGCGCTCCGGAACACGGACCCCTTCACGACAGAGGAGCCGCTCTCGAGGCAGAGGGCCACGTGGTCGTCCTCGCCGGACTGGAGGCTGGCGCGGAAGGCGCCGTCGACGATGGGGAGGAGGAGCACGTAGGGGCGGTCGGCGGCGCGGTCGAGCACTATCATCTGGGTCTCGTTCTCGACGTCCCGGCCGGCGGTGCCCACCCAGTGGGTCGTCCACCACACCTTGAAGCGGAAGATGCTCATGAACCTCGTGTCAACCAGCTTGCCGATGGGCACCACATGGCGGCTGTCCGGCGCCGGCGCGTCGAAGCCGAGGAAGCTGCCGTGGGTGGCGCCAGCAACCTCGGAGGCAGACACGAGGACGGAGGCCGGGGTGAGGTGGATGTTGGCAGGGACGTCGAGGAGGGCCGGGTGGCCGTCGACGGCGAGGTCCTTGCCCTTGAGCGTGAAGCGCGGCGACTGCTTGAGGCCGTCCACGGCCACGTCGCCGAGCAGGTCGTCCGTCGCCTTGCTGAGGTTGGGAGCCATGGCTTCGCTTGGAGGGGTTTTGCTCTGCTTTTGCTTGGGTTCGCTATAAGCTCGTGTTGTGTGCTTTCGCGAATTGATGATCGGCGGCCAATTGGCGCTGGATTTATAGCCGACTTGCGTGTGGCCCACAAGGAAAGCTCTGCTCCCTCGAATGGAAATGTTTTTCTTTTGTGTGTGTGTGTGTGAGAGAGAGAATGGAAATGTTATTTTGGCGGTGCAAATTTTTGATTTCTTTAGCATTTCTAAACGGGGTAGCGCTCACGGCCCTAAATAAAACCGCGAAGCTTCGCACGCTAATTCAACCCTTCTCTTCGGAATATCCTTTCGGTGTTTCTTCCCTTTGGATTTGGAAATCCATATTTACGATGGATAAGGATAATGATAAACTGATGATGTATGATGTATTATCCGTGGAAGAATGACGCGGCGATCGAGCTTCCTGCGTGCTAATTATCCTCTGAACATTTGTTTCCTCCTCTCAGCCATATCGCTTTCGTTGCTGCGAAGCCAATTTTGCGCTGGGTATTCACCCATCCTATGATCTCGGGCGATGAATAGCTGACGGTGCATCTTTTCCAGTATATACGCTTCCTACTATTGCAATCCTGCCGCGCGTGCGAAGGCATCAAATCTCTGTAATTTTCCGTTGTTTTTTGCTTAACACAATGTTCCGTTGATTCGTGGTGCACCATATGTAGTAGAATGAGTTTTTAGACCATTTTTCTGCTCCGATGCATGGCATGGCCAGGTGCATGCATATACTCCGATAACCAGCCGCGCAGCCACCGGTCGACACGTGCAATTTGCACGTGTACGAGCCGGGGGACGTTGCATGTCTTGGCGGTAACTAAAAAGTGTGGTCTAATTTAGGAAACCCGGCGGCCTTGACCCTTACCAAACACAGCCGTCCAGTCCAGGCCTCTCGAGAAGAGGACAGAGCCTCCCGGGCCGGCTCTGGAATGCAATCGGCCGTGGGCCACACGCAGAACGCCGCTTACTCACATTGCAGTATGGGCTGTGGGCCACAGGTCCAAACCAGCCTGCCGCTGGCCGCGCGTCGACGCTCCCGTCCGCCGACGATGGTCGCGTGGCCGCGCCCGGGTGGATGCTGCCTGCCGCTGCCCCGTAGGCACGTACGTTACGATACGATAGGTACGCATGCACCAACTCGACCAGCTAATTTGGCCGGTGCAAGTCGGCCGATCCAAGAGTCAATTCTGACAATATTTCAAGCAAATCCGTTATATACTTTGTCTCTAAGACTTTGCAACCTCGAAAGGCACGTTCAAGAGAACTAGAAGCACAAGGATTACAAGGAAAAAGAGATAAATAAAAAACGCATGTTAACAACACACATAACAAAAAGAACAAGAAAAAAAACATAAAAGAAGACAAACATTGACGAGCCGGACCAAACCACGACACATGATAGTCGACGCAATCCAACGGCACCTCACGAACCAAGACTGCACAACGCCACGACACAGAACCTGTATCGCGATGCACAGTCAAAGGCCATGCAAGGCCGAGACGACGCACGTCATCATTGTGCGAGGGGCATAGTTGACGGGCATCACTAAGCAAACCAAGCTATAGCACTGCATCGTTGACACAATCCAACGACACCTCGTAAACGAAGACTGCACGACGCCGCGACACGACCTGTGTCGGGGGTGCATTCGAACGGTAAAGCAAGGCCGAGACAACGCCAC
This sequence comes from Hordeum vulgare subsp. vulgare, assembly GCF_904849725.1. Taxonomy (NCBI): domain Eukaryota; kingdom Viridiplantae; phylum Streptophyta; class Magnoliopsida; order Poales; family Poaceae; genus Hordeum; species Hordeum vulgare. Next base: position 32,880,135 of record NC_058520.1, on the reverse strand, counting down.
GACATATGTGTGCCAACAGCATGCAGGGACCGTCAAGCAGAGACGCATCAGGAGCACTCGAGCATGACACACACTACCACCAATCCCAGACCAGCCGCATCACCTTCATCGTCGCCACACAAGTCACGACGCCAGAACCTCCACACCGCCAGCCGGGCAACTGCCGACTGCAGCATCGTGAGCATCTAGCCCATCAAGAACTCAAACCGGATCCCATGACCTTCAAGACGACGCCCCAAAGGGAAAAGCGACAATGTCGATGCCGACGTCCAGCCCGACCGGGCTTTAGGTTTTCACCCGAATACCTCGGACCGAGGGTGTGCAAGGGTTGGACTCCTCGACCACGACCACCAGACACGCAGCCTCGTGGCCCCACTCGCCGGAGTCGCAGCGCCGCACAAGGAGGGCAGCCTCCCCCACCGCGAGCTCCCGCAAGACGCGAGATCTGTGTCGCTGAAAGCCCCGCGCACCTGAACCTCGCCTCGTGTCGGAGCCCGACGCCCGAGCCGCGCCGCGCCCTGCCTCGTGCACCCATCCTCGCAGCCACCGACGCCAGTGCACGCACCCGCGCGAGCACCGTGCCGAGCTTCAGCTAGAGCGGACAGCCCGTGCCATCCCCGTCAAAGCTGAAGGAGGAAAGGGCCCCACCGTCACCGAACCGCGCAGGCTTCGCCTGTCGACGCGCCGGCGGCAGTGAAGAAGAAGAGGACGGTGAGGGAGGTCGCTATCGGCGGCTAGGGTTGGCTCTGAGGCCGCTCGCGGGAGCGACGAGGGGAGCCTCACTCGACGCAATAACGGTTCTCAGAATCCGTTATATTAACAATGACGTGGATTAACCTTGCTGCCGCTTACGGCAAATGGGTGAACCCCAATAATGCTACGTCTACGGACGAATTCCTACGGGCGGAGGCTACGGACTGATGTGTACGTCTTGGTTCACCGAGAACGACGAGTAGCGTGAGTTAACTGCCATGTTCCCGTCCGGTTAACTCTTGCGCCGACCTCGTCGACAACGACCGGTACCTACTGTAGTAGTACCACGTACCAGTCGGAGTAGCTGTGACCATGTGTGTCCATCTGATTAATTTAAACCGGTCACGGTCGCGCTGCTTCCGTCAAAGATACAAGCGGGTTGTGGCGCGACACGCGCGCGCGCGCCGGGGGTGGCCGGTGCTGCGCGTGGAGCCTGGGCGCACGCATGCAGTCATGGTCGTCGCAGGATTTGGCCGTGGTCGGTGTCTGTGCGGGGCATATGGAGAGGAGAATGGCCAATGGCGCCCCACGTCTTTTGCCCCTGGCCAGCTCTTTCAAGTTTCTGGTAGCGGCCTTCGCTCTTTTCCAGGTGTTGGTTCATTTCATCCTCGATCATGAGCGCTATGCGTCGGTGTCTCCGACACTTGTTCGCTCGTCTCTCACGTCGCCGTCGAGTTGAACAGGCCGGTGGAACTGCCCTATCCACTCCGTTTTCAGCGGGATCGCGTTGGCGCTCTGCCGCGAGCCCAGAACGACACGGCCGACAGCGGGGCAGCCCGGTTTTCGTTTGTGCCAAGCCACCGACCATGGTACGTGATACGCCGCCGTTGGTCCAGTTGCCTAGTGCTACGGCAACAACGGTTGCTGGACCATGCATGGCTTGTTTAAGGCATCTCCAACTATATTTCCTCACGGACCTGTTTGTGGATAAGAGTCCAGTTTGTGGACATGGATGTGGGAATGCGTCATCCAATGCTAGCTGCATACCTTTTGACAATAAATCGAATCAATGGGACGAAATTCATGCAAACACGTTCGGATTTCATGCAAACATGACGAATTTTATATAAACACGATGGATTTCATTACACTTAAACATATTTGAACTAAAAAGGTATACTACACTAATCTAATTTCAACGGCGACGGATCCCTTTGTCTTCTTCATGTCCGATAACCTGTTCATCGAACTGCCGGGAGCCCTGAAGACATATGCTTCAGTGCAAAGTATGCCGGGAGCGGAAGAGGAAGCAGGCATCCCTGGTTCTGTGAAGCCCATGTGGGGCCGACGAAGGTCCTCGCAAGAGAAGAATCGGGCAAGACACCAGCGGTGTCTCCTACGGCTCCGGTTGACGGGAAGGAGCGTCAGCGACCAGGAGGAACAAGAGCGGGAGCCAGACGAGGAGGACGACGCCGTCTCCATCCACCTCGGCGTCCAAGAGCTGCCGCGACGGCGGGAGAAGGTGGGTGGCGGTGGGTACTCTTACCGCGGCGGGTTGCCGTCCTCGGTGTGTTCGAGGACGGCCTCCAATGTGCTGCCGAGGACACCCCACCATTGGCGGCGCCCCTCGGAGTTGTGGCGGCCGCGTTGTTCGACCCCATTGGTGGCGGCGAGATGGTCGGCGTGCCGGTCGTCCATAGCGTCTTGATGTCCGGGGTGTACCTCGGCAGGTTCCGCGAGCTCTCCGGCAGCGACGGCTGGATGCATGCGATCACCGCCCGTCGGTCAGCTCGAGAGGGCTGCGGTGGCATCGGGACTCCGCCGGCGCTCAGCCTCCATGAGCCTAGCACTCGCATGTCTAGTGGTGCCGGGTAGCCCGCCTTGTAGAGAAGGCGGGCCTCGTCCCCGTGAAGGTGACGGCGGCCGAAGTCATTGACCGCCGCTCCGTCGCGTGGGAAGCGCTCGACCATTTTGGGGGAGAAAGAGGGAGAGGAGGCACCGGTGAAAAAAGGGGCGAAAGAGGAGAGGACGTCGGCGGCGAGGTTCTGGCAAGAGAGGTGTGGGGCCACCGACGGGGGAAGGGGCAGCTTATATAGTCGTGGACGGGCGGGCACGCGGAGCGGCGCTGTGTGAACGCATGGCGGGAGCGGATGGGACGCGCGTCGCCGCGTCTTCACTGCACCGCCCGTGAAGGATCAATGGAAGGTTGACAGACAGCGCGGCCTTCACATTGATTCCCGCAGGAAACGAGGCGATGAGAATGACGACCGCGTGCGAGTCGCTCACTCGGCGGGTCCACAACTATTTCGCGCCAAAAATGTCTCCGCCGACGCCCACGGGCATCCCCAACGCACTGGGTTCGGCCTGGTACCGTCGGGCCCAATTTCGACCCTAACCGGTGAAAAACGGGCTCCTGGGATGCGAGTGGGCCGTTTTTCCTTCGGTGACGAAGAAAAATAACCTGGAGGAGGGCCTGTTGGGGGCGCGGCTGGAGATGCTCTAATTCTTTGGAAAGGGCCCTGGTTGCTCCGGATTGTGGGGTACCTTTCCGCCCAACGATTAGATCTCTTGTATGCTTCATTGGTCCCACATTTCATTTAATCATGTCGTGTTTGTAACCCTTCGAGGGCCAGTTCTCTTGACAGCTTAGAAAATAAGTCGTCTTCTTCTCAGTTTTTTTACCATAAGTTGTCTCTCTTATTAAGTAAGACTTTTAAACTCGTTATGTGATAAGTGATTTAGAAGTCCCAAAAAATTTAGAAGGCAACTTATTTCTTAAGCTAGGGAGAGACAACTTATTTCTTAAGTTATCCAAAAGAACTCGCTCTAGGTTATGGGACATCGTGGTTGTGTTTTAGATTGGGCAAGCTTTGGTCTTACAACTTTGCGACTCACAATTTTAGACATGTTACTTTTGGTGGTTGTCAAAATATGCCGCTCCCTTTGCAAGTTTATTCTGAAAGCTGTCCCTGTCTTTTGCGGGCTTTCTAACTAATTAATCCTTAACAATCTTGAAAGCCCCTAAAAGTTTAGGATCCCGATAAATCCTGAACGTTTGAATTTTAAGCATGTTATCTTGAATGTCTTTTCATGACAATTTGAGTTGATGCGAGGTGGCAATGTAGAGAGATGAATTGTAATGCGATGATCTCGTTAGAGGTGCTGGTGCATGTATATATAATACAAGGGAAGGCCTCTACCTCAAATTAGTAAGTAGCACATGCTTTGCATGTTTAAAATCAGTCTCATCTCAAATTTAAATTCCCAAACATTAGTGTTGATTATCACAACGTTGCAAAATTATAGAATTATAGAATCAATCCAATAAGTCGGCCATTTACACTGACTTAATTATACAGGTTGTTTGTAGAAGCATCATAAAAGTTGGTTGGTCTAATATCCTTGGCTTACTATGTATGGTGTAAGAAGAATTATTCTCAGACTATAAATATATTTTAAAATATCAAATTTAAACTAAAAAAATGATTCATAAATGGGGTTTCATAAACTGAATCTCATCATATCAATTCATAAACGGGTTTACAAAACAATCTAGCTAAGTACTACGTATATGAATTGGGATAATATAAGAAAATATAGAATACTACCCGAATCGATTTACTGTAAAAGAAATCTTGTCATATACAGCTAAAGTTTTTATTTTCTTATTTTGACATCTTTACAATATTTTCCTAAAAAAGAGTATGTCTCCGTGTTCCATGGTTGAGACTTGAGACCCCCTCGCTTCCATTTATCCATCCAAAGCTCCCTTTAATCACGCAATGAATTTTTCCAACCACCATTGACTACTTCTCACGTCAACCTATGAATCCTTATCTTGCACTACAACTCGCTTCCATTTCTGCATTAAGAACCATCTCAAAACATAACCTTCCCATCAACGCACCGCTGGCCCTCACAGACTGTGATGCGTATGCCATGAGAGGTAAGGTTGCCCTGACAGCTACACACACAGACATAGTGGGCAACAACAGTAAGCAGCTAAATTTTTTCTGCATTGGTAAACTGTCGATAGTTCTGGAAGGCACCAGTATTGTTGCTGCTACTGTAGCGTGTACTGTTGATGCGAATCCCAACATTTTCAACCATTGGATGGACTATATCAACGGCTGGGGTTGATTCCTGGTCTTGAAGTTTAAAAGTTTCAAACTGGTACACTATATAATAGTATAGATATACAAGACTAGGAGGTGAGCCACAACTCTAATACACGTGCAACACAAATACATATTCAACACCCCCCGCAGTCGAAGCGTCACTGGAGACACAGAGACTGGACCGAAACTCTTCGAAGACGGGAGCATGCAATCCCTTAGTCATCACGTCAGCAAACTGTTGCGCCGTCGGCACGTGGAGAACCCGAACTCGTCCAAGGGCAACCTGCTCGCGCACGAAGTGAATGTCGAGCTCAATATGCTTCGTCCGTCGATGGTGCACCGGGTTGGCGGAGAGGTAGACCGCGTTGACGTTATCGCAGTAGACGACAGTAGCCTTGTGAACGTAACAAAGCAACTCCTGTAGCAGCTGTCGTATCCAAGATCATTCGACCACGGCATTCGACACGGCGCGATGCTCTGCCTCGGCACTGGAGCGGGAGACCGTGGGCTGCCGCTTCGATGACCAAGAGATCAACGAGGGCCCAAGGTAGACGCAGTAGCCTGACGTAGAGCGTCGCGTGTCAGGACAACCAGCCCAATCAGCATCCGAGTAGGCCACGAGGTCGGTGGAGGCGGAGGCCGTCAGGGTAAGTCCCATGGACATGGTAGCACGTATGTAATGGAGAATACGCTTTACCAGAGTCAAGTGAGAGTCACGCGGGGCGTGCATGTGGAGGCGCACCTGTTGAACAACATACTGTAGGTCGGGGCGAGTGAGCGTCAAATACTGTAAAGCACCGACGATAGAGCGATAAAACGCTCCATCGGACGCAAGAGACCCCTCCAGAGCAGAGACCTCCGCCTTCGTGTCGACTGGGGTGGGCGCCGGCTTGCATTTAAGCATACCGACACGCTCGAGAAGCTCGTGGGCGTACTTCTGCTGATGCAGAAAGAAACTGTCGTCCCGGTGGATCACCTCGATGCCGAGAAAGTAGTGCAGGGCCCCAAGTCCTTGAGGGCGAACTCATCACGAAGACGAGCAGTCAGCCGCTGAAGGAGATCGGGTGCGGGGAGGCGCAGCGGCGGCGGCGGCTACCCTAGGGTTGGACCAAAAAAAAAACTGATACAATGTAGAGAGATGAATTGTAATGCGATGATCTCATTAGGGGTGCTGGTGCACGTATGTATAATACAAGGGAAGGCCTCTACCTCAAATATACAAGACTAGAAGGTGGGCCACAACTCTAATATACGTGCAACACAAATACATACTCAACAGGCGACTTTAGTTGTTTAAACATGACAACTCTTTTCCAGTACCCTTTTTTGTCACAAAATTGATATATTTTTCAATCTCGTGTGAACTAAAGTTGTCATGAAAAGTACTCGGGTTGCCATGCTTAAAATCTAAACGTTCATAATTTATCATTTTCGAAAATTTAAGGCTCGCTTTTGAAATAAGCTAAGGAGGGGCTGCTTATGCCATAAGGATTAGTTAGTTTCACCTTGTTTCCTCCACTAACTGTAGGCGGGTAGGACAAATTGTCACATCGTGTCTACACGCATCACCAGTGAGCCCGTGGATTCGTCTTTCCTTTGCCTGTCGCCCCAGCGATCGATGGTGGGGAGGAAAGTAATAGTTAACCGCCAGGGCCGGGCTGACAAAATACGGGGCCCTGTGCCAAACTCTAAAATAAAGCTTACCGCACTAGAAAAATAGACCTATAATAGGACTATATGATATATTAAGAATCACCCATATTCATTGGAAAAAATGTTTTCAGCTGAAACTACTTTTCTACCATGCAGTAGGGGAGGTAAGCAATCTTCAAATCAATGTTCAAACGAAGATTGACTATTTTTCTAGATGAAATCTTACCACACAAACAACACACGAATTATAGCATGAAATTGAAACAAAAGAACCTGAAGGATTGACTTTGGTGTGCGATCCCCTTGCTAACTTTGCCTGTGGATCACTGTACTGCTAGATGTGACAACTGGCTATAGGTAATCCCCTTGCGTTTGGATGCCTAGACCTCCCTTTTCACTTCAAGTTTATGGAGAATGGGGTTATACGAAGATTATGTAATCAAATTGACAGAAGAAAAATAGATTAACCTGGGGATTATAGAAAGAGGATTTTACCTGTCATTGAAACTTAGGAGAAATTTTTGGGAATCGGCAAAATCTTTGGGGCCCCTAAATTGGAATTGTTGCGGTCACCCATCGATCCAACGATCCCGTTTCAATCGAGCTGCGGTCTGAGGAGTGTCGTCGATTGATCCGACTATGCTAGGATCCTGTTTCCTCTAGCCTGTAGCGACGCATGCCCGTGTGTTTTTGCGATCTTTCCTTTTGCCATCGTTCTGAGTACTCCCCACGACCCCGATCCTTTCTTAGGGAACCTACGATCCTGGTTCCTATCGATGGATCAGCAACCTTACGGACGAGCCAGCCAGAGAAGCCCATCGCCATGAGAGGCCGAGCGTCCAGGAACATTTTTTTTTTCAAAAATTCATACTAAGCTTATACAAGAATTTGGGGCCGCTAAACTTTATGGGCCCTGTGCGGGCCGCACAGTTTGTACAACTGTAGGCCCGGCCCTGTTAACCGCTCCGGTTAGTAGTTTAGGTTTAGTTTTTTAGTCCTCACATGCCCCGGGGCTCAAATGGATATGGGCGCTTCTTCTTCGAGTTTGTCTTATGGATTTTGATCCTCCTTGATTTCACTCGTCTGGATATATTCGACGGAGCTTCGACGTAGATACCTGCCATCTTTTTGGAGGGTGAGTATAGGATTTTCCGTCATGTGATGAGATTTGGTATCAGGTGTTTCATATCTATGCAGGGGATTAACAACGACAACTGCAGTTCTAGGACGCCGGTCCTTAGAAGCACGTGAACGAAGACTTCCTTGATGTCATTTTTTTCTTTGAACACAATACATACATAGACGCCCACACATACACACACATACACTCTAGCGGGCTCAAGCAAGGAAACGCCGACAACAGCGCGTCGACGACTTGTTCTTACGGCAGTAGTGGTCGTTTGGTGATTTTGGAATCTCGATGGAATTTTCATTATGTTTCAGATGCTTTGTACTTTAGGTTAAATTGTAGAATACTTGACATGATCATTTTTCACAAAAATAAATAAATAAGCTAGATGTTAACTGATTTGGTATGCATTAACATCACAAACCTTTGGTGCGTGCACTAACACTACGTGTGGCGATGGTGCGTGAATATGCCAACGTTATCGTTAATCTTTCTAGAGAAACCACACCACATGAGGCTACGGCGTGTGGAATCTGGATGACCTCTCGTTTTTTCCATTTGGATCGCCAGCGACATGCAGACCAATTGAGCGCCTTCCTGACCAGCCTCAGTAGTTGCATTTTTGTCTCGTGGCAGGTTATGGCCGTTGCACCAGAACAATCGAGAGAGCTAGCGCACAAGGGCGAAATGCCAGCAGCCTCTCACTATCCAGCTCCACGCAACAATCCAGAAGCCGATACGGTCACGTAGTCCCAGTCCCAGGCCGACAGGCAAAAAGACAACGAACTTCTCGGCGCTCTTCCGTCATTCCCGTTGCGATTCGTCGGCTCCGGGAGGTTTGCCATGCACGAGGGCTGAAGCCTGACGGAGACCGTCGTCACCCTCCGTATGCAACCGGTGCTGAGCAGAGCCAGCTCTCGTT